>NC_134478.1:13780453-13848143 GCF_964194025.1 Convolutriloba macropyga | reverse complement strand
AACAAAAATAACTAATAAATCACCAGAAATCATATGCGACCAGTCCATAAAAAGGTTTGGTAACAATTATACAAAAAAGAACAAAAACATTAAAGTGAAAAATATAACTTATTTTTTTGAAACAGTTAACTTCAAAGTAATAAATACCATTAGGAATCAATTAACATTACCACAAATTTACAATTACCACTGTTTCTAGAGAAGGGCATTAGGACCTGTCCTTATTCATTTTTTAAAGCGGCTAAAATGAACAACAAAAAAAAACAAACAAAATTTCAATTGAAACTTGCCAGAAAACGCTGCCAAAACCCTCGAGCCATATTTTGTCCCTCAAAATATATTCGATTGCGCCTTCATCAAACAGCTATAAAGTAGTACGTGGCCATTCATTAGTAAGACTAGGTAACAAGTAGACAAAAAAGCGAAGTGCTAAAGTATGAAATAATTTCAATTTTTTTTTCGAATAAAAATTACATTCAATGTCATAAAAGGCATTAATTACAAACAGAACTATTTGAATAGGGTCGTTTATTCAAAAAAAGGAAGCCCTCGAGACCTGCAGTTACCCAGAATATTTCTCGCATCTACAAAAAGAACGTCAAATAAGACAAAAATCAAATTAATTTACATTTTTGTGAAAAACCGGTGTCGAAGCCACTAAGGTCATAACAAATTCATTAAAAAAAAAGATTTTGGGACACCAATCCCTTTTATTCCCTTGACACCCATAATGTCATATTTGACCTGTAATGAAATAACGAGATTAGCTAACAAAAAGAAACATAAAAAGAACAAAATTGCGAAGTTAAAAAACTTTTTTTTTTAATTTTGGAAAACGATTGTTTTCAAAGTCATGAAAGCCATCAGCTATTTACTAATATCAGAATATTGGTTCTTCTATTCTTCCACGAAAAGCCAATGAAAGTTATCACTATGCAGGAAATTTCATACGACCGAAACGACAAAGTATAAATGACAGTTAAAAACAAAATTAAAAAATTCAATTGATTTCTTCAAGAAAGAGGCGTCGAGGCCGTTAAAACGATTATGTATATCATTCAGGATTTCAATATGATCAATTGTGCTTTATTTTTAACGCTAATAATGTGACAAGAGAACTGTCAATAATGTGATAATGTGACAAAATTCGGAAACGTGAAAAACTGGCAAATATCGAAACAAACAAAAATCTGAAATCTTGTAGTATCAAAGCCAGAAAACAATAACTTCAGGCTTAAAACTGCAACCGAGAAGAAATGTTAAATCAGTAGAAAGAAGAAGCATTCTTTTTTTGCAGACACTAAGCTGGAAGTTGAACAAATTAAGAAAAAAATAGAGGAAAACTTAATTAAGCCATTATTTATTGAAAAGTCAATTATTTTTAAAAGAAACGACCATAAACTTTCAAGTTAAAATTTAAATGGATTAGCTTGGAGCTTTTTAGTAAGCAAACTGGTTGGACCTATCACTCCTGAGCATTGATTCGATATGTTCTGTTTTTTATTTTTAAAGAAAGGGTCCTTTTTTTTTAAAAAAAAGACCGACTGATTACAACCCGATTTCTTTGGGTGGTAGCAGTCCAAGAATGGCCCAAAACAAACCCTGCTATTGCTTATTGTCCGTTAGGAACATTTGATTTTCGAATGTTGCAGATATAGATAATTTGTTAGTTGAAAACTCAAAATAAGTTCTGCATTTTTGATAATCAACGAGTAAAGTTAGCAAAAAAAGGCAAAGTTTTAACTACAGAGCACTCTCAGCGTACTCTGAAGTAGAAATAGCCCCCCTCTGAGTCTACAAAGATTGTATGAGTGTTGTTTGGAGGTGTACTGTCGGCAAACTTAATCAAAACGGACTAAAGTAGCTTATTTCGTGCTGTTTTTGTTGAAAAAGGCTAAATTTTGAAATATTTATCCACATTTTTTGACCAAAAAATTAAATCAAAACAATGAACAATGCTTGTTCGTCTTCAAAAATAAAATCAACGACACTATTCTTAAAAATTATAACAAATTTTAGCAAAATTGACGAAAATTTAGGCAAAAATTCCGGAAAATGTGAATAAAAACAACGGGAATTCACTCTACTTCTCTGAAGTTCTCAGAAGAAATTCAAAATAAGAAAAGCCGAGAAGATTTTTTATATTTAAAAATAAAATCAACAACAAGTTTTTAAAAAATGTTGAGAAATTTTAGCAAAATTGGCGAAATTTTGGTCAAAAATTAGCGAAAATTCCGTAAAATGTGAATAAAAATCAACGGAATTCACACTATTTTCACAAAACTTTAAACCTCGATAACTCCCTGTAGAAAACGAAAATTAAAAAAATCTTTTTAATTCCATATTCTACGCTGGACGAGCTTTCTAATGATACCACTCTCAACTCTCTACGATGAATGTATCGATCGGCGAAAATTCACTGAACAAAAAAAAAAACCCATTTGAGTATATAGTTCCTCCCCCCTCAAGAGGGTCGGAACAATTATATATATATATACATACATACATATATATATATATATATATATATATATATATATATATATATATCGTTGATTCTTGTTCATCAGGGAAGAAGTAATTCTATCTGTGAGTTTTAAGGGGCGTATCAAACACCATTTCGTAATCTCCTGCAGCAAATCGTATTCGGTGTCATTGTAGGTTGATGTTCATAAACCCTAATTTTCGTAGACTTTTATCATGTGTCATTTCATTGATTTATTTTGTTTATTTCCCCAATTGCTGATAGAGTTTTCTTTCCCGGGTCAAGATTTTGTCAAAAAATAATGTAAGATTAGCGGCGAATAGCGGTAGAAAAACTTTTTTCACCGCAAAGCGCCCGTATCTTTTAGCGTTGAACGCGGTAAAAGTGGTGAATTTCTGTAAGGTTTTTGATTTTTCGCGGTGAAAAATTTTTTTCCACCGCTTTCACCGGATTTCTAACAAAAAAGCAACAGCCGGACACGGGTACGAACCACCCACCTCCTGCGTGTCACAAACTTCTTCGTCCACTGCGCCATCTGTCACTTACGTCATTCCTAATTCTTGTGAATTTAAGATAAGCGTTTGAAATTAGCGGTAAATATTTGTAAGGTTTGCGATTTTAGCAGTGAATTTTTTTTCACTGCGTTCTGCTGGTTGCGGTGAAAAATTATTTTTTACCGCATTTTGCTGATAGCGCTGAAAATTTTTCACCGTTTTCTGCTGGTAGCGATGAAGAATTTTCCTCCACCGCTTAAGCGGTGAAAAAAAATTTCACCGCTTAAATATTTTTTGTCACCGCATTCATCGCATTGAGTGCAAATCTTACATTTTTACTCAAATTCACCGCAAATTTTACATCTTTTAGCAATTTTTAGCGGTGACACCTCGACCCGGGATTCACATTTGTTCACGTGGATAATCAATGAAATAATCGATCGCTTCAGTTTTGCGATTCTTGTACGGTTGCCTAGTTTGATTTGATAATCCTGCTCTGCATTTTCATTCAAGTAGATCAGACTATAGTGACGTCGCTTCGCAGAGCTCGCAAACAAGTTTTGTGTAGGCTTCCGAACCTCAAAAGAAAGCGCAAACAAAAAACGCTCAAAATCTGCTTCTGGTTCAAAAAATTACTTCCGGGTTTGTGTAAAAGCCATTGTTTCTAATTTCACAAAGATGTGGTATCTTACATTGAATCAACAGTCTTTGAACCAGCAAATATATTGCCCATAACCGCATTTTGGTCAGCATTTCTTGACTGTTTTGTCAAAAACCGACTCCATATACCTTGAAGCTTTAAGACATTACCAATGGCGCTACGAGTCACAATGTGTGCAACAAAAATGTAGGCTGTCGAGAAGTTCTGAACAAAAACGGATTGGTAGCAACTAAGTTTATGTATCGTAGCTTAGGTTGAATTGGCCGAATCAACAAAATCTTGAGGTATCGAAATTTACTCAGCAAAACAACCTGTGATTATCTTTTAGCTTCCTTATTCCCTATACTGCTTAGTTTTCATGAAACAGTTTCCCGCCATTTGTTTTCTCTGCTTCAAAACAAGTTTCTTCAATTTTTGTTGTCAAGTGTACAATTCTTAACCCATTTAGTTGGTCAGACACAAAAAAACTGCTGACAAAAAACGATAAAAAGTCAAATTTATTCGAGAAGCCGTTTATTTATACAGCAAACAATCAAGCTGAAAATAAGAAAAAAAAACGAGGTGCTCCGCTTGTGACAGTTATATTAGGCAAGACGTCCCATGTTCCATCTAATTCGTAGTGATTTTTATGACAGCCAGTTCGCTCAAAAGTGCTAGAAAAACCCCTTTTTTTACATTTCACAAATTTTATGATATCTGTCATTGCATCAACGGTTTTTGCTTCGGCAAATAAACTGCATTTAACCACTTTTTTTAACAAACTGCTTCAAAATTTTGTTCTGCAGTATTCGAGCATTTGTGTCACTGTAAATGGTTTTGTTTTAGGCTACGCCAATTTTCCATATGTGCAGGTTATATGCAGGTTAAACTCTTTATTATATTCAGGTTATTTTAAATAATGAATGAGAGAGCTCACAAAAATGAATTTGTATTTTTCTTGGTGCGCTTTTGAGTCACTCGTAAAAACTTGTTTCTTAGTCTTGTTTTTAATTGAGTGTTTCCGTCTTGTTTCATTCAGAAGTGTTATCATCAATTTCTTTAGTTAGAGAATTTCTGTTTTAAAATTTGTCTAAAATTTTTTCTGTTTTTCTTTACGTCAACAGTTTTTGCAGCAGCAAATAATTTACCCATAAGAGCTTTTTGCAAACGACTTCAAACTGTTTTGTTCTAGAGTATTCAAGCAATTGGGTCAATTCAATTAATTTTGATTTCGGGTCCTCCAATTGTCTACTTTACAGAAAAAACTCAGACTAACGCTTTTTTTACGCTGATGTAAAATGAAAGTTGTCTTTCGAACACAAAAAAAACTTCTTTTGCTTCAGAAATTTTCTTGAACATGTCAGCTAGAAAACGGACAGTTGTGACTAAACAAGACCTAACAGTTTACTTTAATTGATCATGATAATCAGATTTGAACAGTTTTATTTCAGGCATTTCGTAAGCTTCATTTTCAAAGAAAAACGTGTATTCTGAAGAAAATTTTTATAGCACATTAGTATGCAAAGATCTTCCTTTCAAATTCTAAAATATGGGCTCCACGATGCCAATATTTGAAATTGTCAAGCAATTTTCCGAACCGCTGCAGCGCAACGTAAAGTTTCCCACTGCTCTCATTGAAACTGAGCAAGTAGCCCAAAAGGCTTAAAAATGAGGAAATCTTATTTGAGAAAAAGGCTCTGCTAATCTGCTACTATGGTTTCCCAATACAAATTAGGATTTTTCGAAAAACATTACAAAAAATGCAATTCTGAGAGGAATCCGTCTGACAATTTTGGTGTTTTTATTATAATTCGAAATTAAGACATTGCTGTTAGGGAATACACATGAAAAAAGAGGTTGCTGAGTTCATTGTGTGTTCATTTTTGCTGTTAATCAATGTTCAAGGATTTTGAGATCCATATATAACTAGAGACTAAAAAGATTTAGGTGATATTGATAAAAAGCTGTTGATGTTGATTTCATTCTGTTGTATACTGGCAAATCAAGATCGTTATAAAAATTTGATTTTTTTTGCAATTAGAACTGCTTTCGTATTTTTTGGCTGGTTTTTTGAGAGTTTTAGCGTTTTCAATTGATTCTTTTCTGACTTTCGTTTTAGAGAAACTATTTTTTTTCGTGCACACGTGCACAAGAGTGTTTATTGAACTTTCACTTTCTTGTGGGTGGTAGTTTTTCAAATAAGAAAAGTATTACCCCACGTCATTGGTTACTCACCGACTGCTTGGTGTGGTACGTTTCTGATTTCAAACATTTGTGTTATTTTGCATTCATTTATGTCCCATGTCATGGCCATTTGTTTACCACTATAATAGTACCCGCTTTTATCCATACAAGTATTATCATCTTTGAGGAAGAAATAAAAAGCATCCAATTGAGTCTCATCGCAGATCTAATTTTTCCCATGTATGGAATAGAAGCACTGACATCTGAAAATTAAAGCAAAAAGTTTTTAACGAAGCTAAACAAATTTAGGATAACAAAAACGCTTCGTAAAACTTTCTCTTTCAGCTCAAAAAGGTTGTCTCCACAGCTGCACGGGTCGTTGCAGCAGTGCTAGTGTGACACACTACCCTAGACTCACACCTCTGGGCAGCGGAGAAAGACGTAATTGTGCCGGGGCTGCCCGCCTGGCATTAGTATAAAAATTTTTTTTTGACCCCACCGCCTAAAATTATTCACAAAACAAATAAACTCCAGAATGGGAATAACTCCTTCCTTATTACGTTTACCCCATTGGCTTCAAAAGCCAAAGAATTAGATGTCTCATTTGTCCAAAATATTTCAGAATTTCGAAAAACTCATAAAACTCTACGAAAGGGAAAACCCCAAATTCATTTGTTTTCCCTGCAAGGAAGCCCTTTACAAATGATATCCAAATACCAAATGTCCCGTCTGTTTAAGACCATGTCTGGCATTCACATTAACGTATTATATCATACTATGTTATATGTAACTGTTGCAGAAAAATCAGAACGCATTTAGCATTAACAAAAAACAAACACTTCTAGAATCATGAAGAAAAATTCTGCAGAACTTGTACCAACTCATCAAATAAATGCCCAAAATGCAAAATTAAAGCTATTTAACGGTTCAAGCAAATGTCTTTTTTCAAATTTCTGCCCATCAACATAATAATAAAAATTACCCCATAAGGGATGTTGAGATATATCTGCTGGAAAAGCTCAGAAGAATTAAGAAAACTGGCAACAAAAATATTTGCATGCACATTTTGTTTTATTCCTTACCATTTTTTACTTTTCTATTATTTAACAGGTGGTGAGGGCTGAGCCAAAACCAAAATTAAACAAAAAGATAGAAAATTCAAAAAAAAATTGCTATTATCAAAGCAAACAAAAACATTCCTAAAACATCCTACTTTTAAATGCCTATAGCGTAAAAATTTTTAAATATAGCAATTAGCAACAAAAAATTACAAACACGTTTTTACAGTAGCAATATAATTGCATATATGAAAATACAGCATAATGTGTGACAATTTTGACAGAGGCAAAATGAACAGAAATATTTTTAGATCTGTAGCAGCCAAGACCGGTTTGTCCTCCGCACCAGCAATCCAAAGTATCGTTATTGCACCTTCAAGTCAATTGCCCCCAAAATTTCAACAACTAGCAACACAGCCATCCAACAGATAAGAAGCTACAACAAATTTTTTTCAAGCCACCATTCGCCCCAATGAGCCAACAACGATCGACATCTAATCAATACGATCCCGTTGAAAAATGGCATGTGACTAAGAAACGACCGATAAACTGCCAACTCGCCCCCTATGAATTAAAGAGGATCAAAATGCAAAACATTGAGGACTTAATCCCCAAAAAGATTAGATCAAAGCCCAAGGAATGTCTCAAACTCCAGAAAAGACGATAGGAAAAAATGAACTCGGAAAATTCCCTCTACGTCACCAATATATTTTACAGCCTGAAACCGGAATTCAATGTGTTCGAATATACAAAAAACTACCTGTCCGATACTCAAAAACTGGTGCCTTTTTCAACTTCCCACAAGCAAGTTGCCTGTCCTGCCATCTTTTTCACTAGCGCAAGAAAACAATAATTGGAGAATTAAAGATCGGGATAGCAGCTCGAAAACAAATCTGAGTAAAAATCACCAGCTTGATACCTACATCAACTCGCCATACGAATCCATAACAGTTTTTCCCACAACCACAAAATTACCGACACATAATGAAAAGCAACAACTGATCGAGGAGAACACAAGGTTCCGACAGCAGTTATTTGTTCGGGAGACCGAGATTCAAGAGCTCTAATTGAAATTCGAAAAGTTGAAAATGGAGACAGAAGAAGAGATTAACAAATCTACCACGGACAGTTACTGGAGACGACAATATGTATTGGACCACAGTATGCACAAGGCTAGTGAGTCAAACATACAAGCCCTGAGCAGAGCCTATTCTGTTAAAAACCTATAAATCGAGAACGATATGAGAGGCTCACTGATGAGAATCGAGCTCTTAACTCCCAAATTAATGAATTAAAAGCGAAGGTACAAAAACACAAAAAGGACAAAGGGTGCCTAAAAAAAAGCAGAGGAAAGTAGAAGTAGAACCGAAGGCCCATTCTTCTAGCGCCTGCACTCCAATTCCTCATGTATATACCCAAGATGATCTTCTCGTGATTGAAATAGTTGAAATAGTGGATGTAATTGATGATGGCAACAGTCCGGTGCATAGTCCGGTAATCCTACCTCCCGAAATTTTCCAGTAGCAACTTCTCTTCATCAACATCAACATCGATCTTTCCATCTTCTTTTGCATATCAGGTTGCATCAACACGCAGGTTGCATCAACACATCGCCTTTCGCGATCTCTTTTATATCAGACCAACTCTATCGCTCTTTGCGACTGTTTTTATATCACAACGTTATCGTTTTTTGCGATTGATTTTGTATTGCGACGCCATCAATCTTTGCGATTAATTTTTCTACAAACTGGGCACCCTTAACACCTAGTCACGTCGGCATCAATCTTCTACTCCTCTGCTTGACCTCAACTCAATCAGTTACAACTCCAACCTCCAAGAGGTTGAAAAAAACTCAAAACTTGTCTGTCATTAACCTAAAAATTTTATATGATATAGTTTAATGTTTTAAAATTAGTCTCATACTAAAAATCGGTGTGAGCTCTAGTTTTAGAGAGCTGCTCTAAACGCATGAACGAACGGATAATCCCGCAAAGCAAATCAACCGCATACACTTAAGCATTAACTACCACCACTCTTAACACCCGCCAATCAAATTAACGCACGCTTAGGCTAACAATATTTTAGCTTTTGAGCCTTTACTTTTTTAATTAAAAAAGAGCCTCAGTTTAAGCCTGGTTTTGGTTTATCCAGGACCAAACCCAAACAGGAACTAAAACTAAAAGTAATTAGGCGCCACTAACACTGCTCAATTTCCCTGCTCTTTGACTGACGTTTGCAACTCAGGGGAACTACTAAAAGCAATGCAGATGCATCTGATGAAAAGCAATAAATTCCCCCACAGACTTCAGGGCTAAAAGAGCAGAAGTGGTAGAATTAAGGTGCCTACGCACGGATGAAACAGGCTCATAGGCTCCCGCTTTTTTAATATTTTTTAAACGCAAAAAAACAACAATAATTTCATGAGATGAGAAGAGTTAGTTCTCTCGATTTCTCGACCAATAGGAAAATTAGGAAAACGTTTCACTATGAGCGTGAACGTGGTTTTCCGCCCTCTATCAGCCCGATGTTTCATTGAAAAAGAAGCAGGATGAGATTATTAGATTTCTGATCTAGACCACAGAAAACGGTCCTTTTTCCTTGTTAGTAAAGCTCAACAGAAACGTCTTCAATAAATATACTATTTAAACAGTAAAAAATTTACACAATAAACAACAATTTCTTCAGTAATTTGCATAAGTTTTTTTCGAGTAAAAAACAATTCTCCGACGCACAAGAAGTTTTGAAATGATCGCCACGCTGCTCATCTCGATAATACAACAATGCAACTGGTATATAGTAAGCTATACTTTTATACTTACTCTTTTATAAATTAAACACTGTCAGGCCCCCAATCTTTAAATTGAGACTTATAGCATAAACAGGTCTTAGGCATATAATTTTACCTTCGAGATTTGTTCTATCTTTTATGAAGTTAGATCGGCATACATAAAGAGATCCCGTACTCTGTGATCTGTAGCAGCCCGCTCTAATTTGATACAATTCAAACATGAAAATTACGAAACTAGCACAAAAGGATGTGTTCAATAATAGCCAAGGAAGACTTCAACACTTCGGCAAACATTGTTTTCGAAAATCAGAAGGGTACCTACCCCCTACCCCCCCCCCCCCCCCCAAAAAAAAACCCCAACCATGCCACCAGAAAATATAGAGCTAATCCTAAACTGTTCCTCAATGTTCTATCTTTTAATCTCTTTTGGCACTGCATATTTTAATAGTAATAACTGTCCCCGTAGTATAAAATACTGTCCCCGTAGTTTTGTGTGTGCTCAGAAAACTATCATTGTCATCATCTCAAACTCAATTGGTCCCCAAGCAGTTGTCACTATATGAAAATTGTCCTAAATTGCTGTATCAGTAAAGTTTATCAGTTGCCTACCATTCTGGAGGTGCATTTTTTTCTAAATTTGCAAATCAATTCGTTGTTCGGAGAGCGATTTCACCAGTAATTATTTGAGATCTATTATGTTGAATTAACCAATAAGAAGGGCACGCCTGGTATATGACAACTATCTTCTGTATTTTTTCACGATTTTGTCAAAGACCTTAGAGTCGATAGATCTCGAAGTTTTAAAACGGTGCCTGCGGCTCTAGGTGCCACGAAGCGTGAAAAAAAAATTGACAATAGATTTTGTCCTTTTCACAGTAAGCTGCCATGAAGTTTTACAAAGAGCAAAATTGTAGCAATTTAACTTTACCTATTGCAGTTTAGCTTGAATTAGCATCTTCAAAGAAGTCTAGAAGTATAAGAACGTCTTACCAAAAAAGCCTTGTATTTTTTGCTGTTTTAATCACTAGACTGTTGATTTTCTCCCATCATAGTTCTTAACAGCAACACATCTCGTAAGAGGCAATTGTTCAAAGCCGGTAAAAATGAAAGCAAAAGTTGATTACAATTTGATACGTTCTCTCCCACGTGTTAAGATAGCAAAATGGAATACACAACAAATTAACCCTGACTAAATTGTTAGTCTCTTAAAGCTACCAATTTGACCCCGGTAACAACGCGTAATTATTTAAGTGTTTATTTAAAAATGGCAATTGTCTTATAGTGCGAATAGTTCTGACAACATAGTGGTGTTGTTTTCTGATATTTTTTCTTATGAAGTTGTTCCATATACTCACAGACTACAATTCCCTTTAAAAATTATTTGAATTTATAATTAGTAATTGATAAGTTTATAATAATTTAATTTATTAATTAGATTATAGATTGTCAAAAGGTTATAGATCCTGATGACACATAAAATGCTTTTTGTTTTGCATCGAAAGTATCTGTCCCTTGGTCATTCGATAACACAAAATTTTATTCAGTTTCAAAAATTATCTCAGCAAATGTAGAGTTTATTGCTTTTTTTAAAGTCATTCAACATCATATAAATACCCTGCAAATAGAAAAAAAAGAGTTGGGATGTCTACAACATATATTTGTTTTTTTCAACAACATTTTTTTCTGTTTAGTCTTTGATGCTACAAAAAAGATTTGCAGAATTGCTCTGGAAAAAAATCCACAGAAAATCGTGAAGCCAATGGGATATACGATAGACATGGGTGTGTTCACGGGTACTTTTGTAGAGCCACTTCGTGTCATTGGGGTCAAAAGGTCATCAGCTGTCACTGAGGCTCTCAGAAATGACCCTGAGGGTTTCAGAAGAGGCGTGAACAAGTGAGTTTGACTCTCTTTAATACGCTTCAAAATGACTTGCTGAATCAAAAAGTCAAATAACCAACTTCTGTTCAAAATCAGATGTGGACTGATTTCGGCTTGCTCAAAATCAGCTTTGATCAAACTTAAGATCACTCTCAGAGCCTGTTTCGGTCTGAAGACCCCAACATCGGCTTTAGGACGTTATAGATAAACTACGGTTAGAGTTCTTGAACGATTCAAGCTACAATTTTTTTCACTGACCATTTTTTTGTCACTAGTTACCTTTCGCAGCCAGCAAAAAACTTATTGTTTCTTTCCTACAAAAAGATTTAGGAATTCGTTAGATTTAGAAAATGATGTAAAATGAATATTTTAGGTTGAGAAGTTGCATATTTTAGACTAATTGACCACGGTTTCCAAATGATAGGAGTTTCGGTAGTCAGAAATCCTTTCGACATGATAGTGACAAAAAGCATTGCAAAACGAACTGTCAAATTCACGCATCCAAAAACAGGCAAGTTCGTTTGGACCAATCTTCGCAATTATTCAAAGTTGAAACCTCCTCTTGGAAGGGGTACATTCCGGAAAACATTGAGGGATGCGATGAGAAATGGAACAGCCAAGATTGCCAACAAAGAAGACTTAGACATCATGATAGAAGATATGAAGACAATTGCAGATATTAGGTAAGTTTCAATCAGTGATTCACGGGTTCAAAATGTAGGACCAAATTTTAATGCGGGCTTAGCAGACACGTAACATTGGTTGAAATACGCGTTCTCCTAGTTATAAAATCTGGCTTTGTTTACAGAAAAAAATTAATTTTGCAAAAAAAATCTGGATTTTTGAATTTACATGACTCTGACCACATCACTGGGAGAATCTGGCCTTAGTTGAAAACAACTTAGAACTTATGTAAGCCAGATCTTTGAAGTAACTGCAGCTGAATTGCGTAACTGCGTATGACAAATATTTTGAAGATTTACAAAAACTGGCACAATAAAACTAAAATAAGGCATTCATGAATCTGTCAGTGTCTGACATGTTAAAACTTGTAGGCGAATTTTAATAATCAATGAAATTATACTGAAAATAACAAACTGAATCAATTTTTTAGCCAACAGTTGATGAAGGAATACAATTTTACTTACATCCGAATTCAACTTGAAGACCTTATTGCCAGTCCAGCTAAGATAGCTAAGAAATTTTGCTCAGTTCTCGAACTAGAATGCTACAAGGAGTATATTGACGGTGTAGTGAAAGGAACATTCGAAGAGGCTAATCGGGCTAGAAAAGGGGCGGAATGGACAGCTGAACAGATTGAGAAAGTCAACCAAATTGTTAACGACAATCGAGGGATATTCTTTATGCCAGAATACGCTAAACTCAACAGCTGACATCACGAACGGCTTTAGATACCGAAATAAACCTACTAAAAGAGACATTGGATAACGTTTGCCAACCAATTGTCAGGAATTAGTATATCCCCCTCTCCAATTTTCATAAGTCTAGGTGTGGATTACGATAGTTTATCTACACCATATTCATTCAAATTTCATTCTTGTATCTCATTTTATTTCTCGTTCAGAAATGTGAAACTAAAAGAATTGAAAATTTTATTGGATGTTTCTACATATCTAAGTGGGTTTGGCCGAGGGGCTTGCCTATGGTCTATTCTGTCCGGCCAATGATCTGGACATTGGCCTGGCATAGGGTCTGTTCGGTGGTCTGGCCAATGGTCTGGAGAAATTCTGTTCAGTCTGGCCAATACCTCTCTTGGGGTATGGTCGGTCTGGATCCCCCTGTCAGCGAAACAAGTCGGTCTGGCCAATACCATTTTTGGGTCGAGGGCTTCATTTTGGGCGATGTAGTGAAGGGATCATTTGATGAAGCTAATCGGGCCAGAAAAGGGGCCGACTGGACGCCTGAACAAATCGATGGAAATGTGAGAGATCACTCTCGATTATTCGTAAGGCTGGAATACTCAAAATTCAACAACTGAGTTATTAATCCCTGGTCGAGGAAATATAGCCAAATTACAGGTCAAACTGTTTCAAGAGCAAGAAGGTCTGATCTAATGGAATGTTGTTTTTCAAGAAAAAAAAGGTATTTGAAAAAAATTAAGTCAAAGAAGTGTCCTATTTCTTCAATTTGAAACAAAAGGACGCGCTTATTAGACATTTTAGTGACAGTTTATCATTGGACTGTATTGTTGGAGAGATACATATTTTACATCAAAGCTGATTTCAATTCACTTACTTCTAAAGTAAATTGTAGACAAATTGCATACCAAAATTAATGTCTCCGCTGTTGGCGCCACTTCAGATCAGCTACAAAAGCCATCAGACAGCGAGGAATAACTTTTGAAACTGATAAAACTTAGAATTTGTCAAAACTCAAAAAAGGTCAAAACTGAAAAAATTTACAAGTTGGGACCGAAAATTTGTACACCGCCCCGATTTTGGGAAGGCAAAACCCGAGAAACCCGAGGTTATGGCAGACGGTTAGGGTTACCTCTAAGCTACTTATGGACCCAACGAACGTTATTGCATCAGACCCACAAGTGTGGCTATTAGTACTTATATGGTGCAAAATTGGCGTTTTTCGATAATTTGTTATTTATTGTTAAAATTCTTAAATTGTTAATTCTATGATCCCTTAGGTGTTTATTGAAGGTCAAATACCGTACATTCGTGGCATCTAGAGCCACGTAATAACCATCCGCACTTATGTCAAGATAAGTAAACATTGCAGTAATTTGACTTTTACTATGTAAACAACGACCTAGATCATTTTCTTGATTAACCAATCCGAAACAAGTAGCGATGACGTTGTAAATGATAAATATTTGATTATTTACTTTGACCAAATTGATTGATTAGTGAAACCGTATTGTGTTTAGAACCAGTAGAAACTGTTACAAGAGCAGATGGCTCTCAGATTGACTAAAATTTGATTCTTTAACAACTTTATTCTTTTTGTTAAGTTTTGCTAGATCTTAAGATCTTGCGAGTTCTAAGTAAGTTGAGCTTACTTGACGAGAGGTTAGCAACAAAACTAGCTACTGGCTGAAGCTTTACAAACTTCAGCACGAGATTGAACATAGACTATCACTAAGGATTTTCTTAACATCAATCAACAAAATTAAAGTTACAGTCCTTTAATACGTCCGAGCGACTAATTATTTCTGCGAGATCGCTAGTCAATCGAACCAAGTGAAGAACCAGGCCGGCGTAAAACTCGAGAACCAGGCTGTAATATATCGGCTCCGCTGAGATTCGTGAGTAGCCGCAACATTTGGTCCGCCGACCCGAACATCAACAAAACACAACCAGCAACGATGGACAGCAAAAGTGCCAACAGACATTGGAAGACAGCTTATTGGAAGGCCAGTGGTCAACTCAAGACGTTAGAAAAAGAGCAAGCTGACCTACTCAAGTCCTTCTCCCGACACCTCAACGATTTAGAAGGCTACCTGACACAAAACAAAACAAGGACGGCCGAATGTGCTTATCGATGTTTTTTCGAGAAGTACGACAACTTGGAAGACAACCGGCAACAGCAGAAGTTACTATTAAAACCAAAGTATTTTGAAAACTTTAGCAATGACACCAAGCGTATGTTAGAAAAAAAGAGTAAAGTTTTGCGATCGGTAGTTGACAAAGTACCAGCTCTCAGATTGTCGCGCAGTAGTCGTCGACTACCGGAAAGATACATTGCGAGTGTACAAATTAATGGAAGGTTTCGTTCCATTCGAGAACGAATTGTTAAAACACGAAAAGAAATTGAAAGCAGAAAATTTAAGTGACGCCGAAAAACAGATTCTGTGTAATCAGGCGGAACGGTTATTAGAAAAGCTACATGAAATTTTCGCAGAATTTCTTCAAATAATGAAGACATAAGCTTGTCCCCAAGGGTTTGCGAATTTCAGTGATGCTAGAAGTTACTATCGAGACCTGATCAAGCAGTACAGGCTCAGCAAGGATTGCGGAAATCAAACATCATTAGTGTCATCCACATCGGCTGTTGACAAAGACCCAAATGAAACTGCATTTGATACAGGAAATGGAGCAATAGAAAACGCGGAGGAGAATGCCGAGGTCTCTTCCAAGCATTCTGCTACACACGGAAGCAGAAAACAACCCAGTATCGCCAACCCAGTATCAAAGAAATGGAGCTCAAAAATCTAAGAGCTAAGAGAGAAACAGAGCAACGACTGCAAGAGCGGCAGTTGGAGTTAGAGCAGGAGCCTAAAGAAACAGAACTTCGCCGTCAGCAAGAAGAATTGCGTTTACAGCAGCGAAAACAACAACAAGAACAAGAGTTACGCTTACAACAGCACCAACAAGAACAGGAGTTACGTCTAAAGATGCAACAAGAAGAGGACGATCTGCGTCTTCGACAGCATGAGCGAGCCCTTGAACACGAAAGTAGGAAAGCAGAGGCCGACGAAGAACAAAGACGTCCAAAACTTGAGCTCCCCAAAGGAGACTCAAGGGCATCTGGATCAGTGGCAGATGAGATAGAAAGTGTTGGATCAAGACGCAATCAAGAAAAAACAGCAGGGTGGGCAGAATCAGTGGCTCAACACTCTGTCGCTAGACGGCAACTATCTCCAACTGTTTTTATCGACCCCCCAACGAATGTCACACAGGACAGAGTTGACAAACATTCCAGCACCTACCCGAAAACTACCCCGCTGTTCCAACCTGTTGAAGGACTTTTCTCAACGCAACTGACTGAATCGAGCATTCTCAAGAAACCAGAAATCCGTAAACCAATTAGAGTAACGGACCCATCAGCGTCCCCGTTGACAAGGACGACGTTTGAGCAGCAGGGAACGTCAGCAGTTCAAGACAGAAACAGGAGTCAGAGTCCCATTTACAACCTTCGAAACAGGTCTGCCGAGAGCAGAAACAGGAGCACATTGAATCACACCACTCTCCAAGTCATTTACCAACCAGTACCAAGCAGTGGTGCCTGTGGCTTGCCAAAACTAAAACTGACTGAGTTTCAGGAGACCCCTGGAATGGCCAGAATGGTCAGGTCTTTTTGATGCTGCTGTTCATCAAAAGCCAGTCAGCGATACGGAAAAGAGGCAATACCTGAAGACCAGTCTCACGGGTCAAGCGAAAGTAGCAAAATCGGGAATGGGATTCAGCTCACAATCATACTATCATGCTTGGGATATACTCTGTGAGAAGAATGGCAGATCAGATGTCATAGTCAACGCTCAATTCAAGAAAATACATACTCATCCTCCAATTCGGCACGTCAATTCCACGAGCATTTTCAAGTTTGCAAATGTGGTTACAAATGTGGTGAACACCTTGACTCAACTTGGACACACATCAGACCTAGAAACCGAAGCAGGGCTAAGTTCAACAACAAGAAAACTTTCTCCGCAACTGAGAGAACAGTGTTTGCAGTATATGCAAGATCTTCAAATATTGAGAGGCAACCTCATTATTTTCAAAGAGTGGCTTGCCTCCAAAGCTGTAATTCATGAGAACTTGTTAGCACAGACAAACTCGTCGTTTGGTAGAAACAAACTTCAAAGCCGTGATAAACCGAAGACGAGTACCTTTGCTTCAAACGCTGTAGAGTCAAGCAAACCCAAGAATTATGATTTTCCCATCAAAGACGGACAACACCCCGTTTGGACTTGTGAAAAGTTCAAATCGAAGAAAGTAAATGAACGACGAGAGCAAGTCCAGAAGATCCGACTTTGTTTCAATTGTTTGAGACCAGGTCACATGTCAAAGCACTGCAAAAGCAGGACATGCACTGTACCCAGCTGTGGAAGGCGACACAACAGGTTTTTGCACAGCGACCTACCGAAGAAGGAAACTAAAAATAATGTCTCAGATGCTACAACGGCAGTAGCAACTAACATCAACCAATGACGACTCCCAGTGGTGCGAATCAAGCTGACAAACAGAGACTTAAGCCTAAATGTACTAGCAATGTGTGATTCAGGATCCTCAATCCCATTTGTGGACAAGTCAGTGGTGTCAAAACTCCAACTCCAAGGCCGAAAAGCATCTTTATCAGTAGCAGGGATCCATGGATCACAGGATGTAAAGACTGAAATAGTGCCGATAGCTGTGTCAGCCCATGAGAAGTCTCAACCATTGACAACAGTGCAATTCTACGTACACGAAAAACTGAAATTGGGCGACCAGATTGTGGCGCTGCAAGAAATGAAAGACCGTTACCCACAACTGAGGAATTTGCCAAATCATAGCTACAATCTGAACGAGGTTCAAGTGATTCATGGACAAGATTGTTACGACATTCATCACCTTTTTGAGTTCAAGAAGTCGGAAGACAAAACTGCACTATGGGCAGTGAAATCAAGGGTTGGTTGGGCCTTAAGTGGACCCTTACCAGTGAAGCAAGCAGCAACTCTTGCAACCACAGCAACAGCAATTGCAGATGACAAATTGCCAAACCAGTTGAAAAAGTGGAGGGATATCAAGTCCTACGCCTCAAACTGCGATTTCACAGGTCATTCAAAAGACGAACAACGAGCAATCAAGACGTTGGGACAAACGACCCGATTCAACGGTGAAAGATACGAAGTTGGACTTCTGTGGCGAGAGGAAGAAGTGAAGTTACCGAACAACTTCTACTCTGCAATGGGGCAGCTCAAGTCCCTAGAACGACGCCTACAGAAAAAAGAGACGCTACGAAAGCACTATCAGAAAACCATTGGCACGGATGTCAATGCTGAATACGTTCGGAAAGTTGATCAAGCTGAACTGAATGAAACCAAAGACAAACTGCAATGGTATTTACCGCATCATCCCGTCATAAACCCGCACAAACCCGAAAACGTCAGAAGAGTGTGCAACGCAGCAGCAAAGTGCCAAGGTGTAGCCCCGAACGACAAACTTCTATCTGGACCAGACCTGCTGCAGAGTCTGATCGGAATCATTTTTCGCTTCCGAGAACACCAAATAGCTTTATCAGCCGACTTAGAAGCAATGTTTCTTCAAGTTGCTGTCCCAAACGATGACAGCCGATGTTTACGATTTCTCTGGAGAGAAGATCCAGTGCGGCGAATAGAAGTTTATAAGTATACACGCCACGTTTTTGGGGCGAAAAGCTCGTCGACTTGTGCAAATTACGCTTTGCACCAAGTGGCGAAAGATAATGCAGTCAACGACGAAAGTCTCGTCAAAACGGTTCAGCGAAATTTCTACGTGGACGACTTCCTTAAGTCAGTCAGAACACCTAAGAAGCGATCGAAATCTACCGAAAAGTCGGAGACATTCTCATCAAAGATGGATTCAATTTGACGAAATGGATAACAACTGACAATGAAGTCAAGTCAAAGATCGCAGAGACAGATAGGTCAACGAAAGTTGTGAAAACTTTCGAAGCAGAACAGCACTCATCTTCAATCCTAGGACTCAACTGGAATGTGGACACAGACAGTCTCATTGTTTGTCGTGGAACTGAGCAAGAAGTCCCGGCAAAAATAACTCTGAGAATTGTCCTATCGTTTGTCTCAGCTGTGTTCGACCCGCTTGGAATATGTTCACCCTTCACCATACGAATGCGATTTCTACTCAAAAGCATTTGGGCAGCAATGGGACAAGCATTGGACAAAGAGTTGTCAGCAGAACACTCAAAGCTGTTCAGTGACTGGTGCTCTGAGTTGAGAGGCATAAGAACAATGTCAGTAAACCGACTTTATTTTGAAAACGGATGCAGAAACATGAGACTTCACATCTTTACCATGCATCAGAGGAAGCAATGTGCATTGTGGCATATCTGCAAGACAAAACAACGTTAAGACTCACCTATGTGATAGGGAAATGCCGTGTGGCACCCATCAGACATATGACGATACCGAAGTTAGAACTCCAAGCCGCAGTTTACGGAATTCGTCTCAGAAAGCAGATACTCAATGAACATGATGTCAAAATTGACAAACTCTATCATTGGACCGGCTTATCAATAGTGCTACAGTGGCTACAAGCAGCCCACAAGAAACAACAAGTGTTCGTTGCAAACAGAGCAGCGGAAATACTGGAAAAATCATCGATGGATCACTGGAGACACGTCAAAGGTGTCGAAAACCCTGCCGACATCGGAACCCGAGGAATGTCTATCGAAGGCCTGAAGGAGTCCGTAAGGCTAAGCGGGCCAGCATGGCTGCAGGCAGATGAAGAAAAGTGGCCAAAGCCATGGTGTCAAGTGAACGAAGTTGAAGCTAAGCAAGCTACCAGTACTGTAGCCACAGAAAAAAAACTAGACCAACTATTTGACTGGAGACAATACAGTCCCTTCAACCGAATCCGAAACTTCATTCCCTACTGCATGAGGTTCAGGACGAAGCAGAGGGGTACCCTCAAAGCAGACAAAGTTCATCAAGCAGAACAAATACTCTTTCGATTTGTTCAAAACGAAAGCTTCCCGAATGTTTCAAAGTCGATAGCAAACAGCAAAGGAATCTCCAAAACATTAAACATTGCCAAATTGTCACCTTTCATAGAGGAAGATGGAACAATTAGGGTGAAAGGCCGACTGAAGCATTCAAACCTCGCATACAATACCAAACACCCAATATTATTAACAGCAAAACATCCAGTTGTACAACTTCTGTTGGAGAAAGCACATCGAGAAAACCTACATGAGGGCACAGAATATGTGAGTAAAATGCTCAACAAGAATACTGGATCATCGGATTAAGAAATGCTTTAAGGAAAATCAAGTCGAGTTGTATCAAATGCAGACACAGAAAAGCCAACCCAATTCACCCACCGATGGCAGATCTACCCAGAGAACGGCTTGATGAATATGTGTTCCCTTTCACCCATACCAGAGTCGACTATTTCGGACCCTTTGAAGTGAAGTTTCTTTGACGTACCGTGAAGAGATGGTGCTGCCTCTTCACTTGACTGACAACGAGAGCAGTACACATCGAAGTCACATATTCATTGGACACAGAGTTATGTCTAGCTGCTGTGACAAGATTCATTGCAAGACGTGGCTACCCAAAAACCATCATCAGCGACAACGGCACAAACTTCGTTGGAGCAGCCAAGGAACTGAAAGCATTCATGGACGAATGTGACAAAGCTAAGGTTGGAAGCGACTTAGCTCAGAGAAAGATCGTTTGGAAATTCAACCCACCTGGAGCTCCACATTTTGGTGGAATCTGGGAATGACTGGTTCAAAGTTGCAAGAAGGTCATGATTGCAATCTTGAACAACAGAAGTTTTACCGAAAACGTACTCAGCAGCACAATGTGTCTTGTAGAGCAGACTCTCAACGCAAGACCCCTGACAGCTGTAAGTGACGACCCAGAGGATCTGACAGCCCTTACACCCAATCACTTCCTGCTAGGACGAGAAAATGCAAGTGCACCATTTATGTCATCCAGTGAACGCTACCATGACTTGAGAAAATCTTTCAAAACGGCCCAAGCATATGCCGACATGATCTGGAAAAGATGGACTCGTGAATGTCTTCCACAATGGAACCAGAGATCGAAGTGGTCAAAAGAACACGTGCAAAACCTGAAAGAGGGTGAGTTAGTATGGCTAATAGATGACTCTTTGAAACGCGGTAAATACAAATTTGGACGAATCATTGAGATCTTCACTGGCAACGACGGAGTTGTGAGATCAGCAAGAGTCAAAATGGCTCATGTAGAGCTAAACCGGCCAGTCGTGAAGTTAGCGCCAGTATTCTACGATGGTGTTTCCGAGATCGAAAACAGGGCCGGCGATGTTGACGCCACTTCAGATCAGCTAAAAAAGCCATCAAACAGCAAGGAATAACTTTTGAAACTGAAAAAACTTAGAATTTGTCAAAACTCAAAAAAGGTCAAAACTGAAAAATTTTACAAGTTGGGACCGAAAATTTGTACACCCCCCCAATTTTGGGAAGGCAAAACCCGAGCAACCCGAGGTTATGGCAGACGGTTAGAGTTATCTCTAAGCTACTCATGGACCCAACGAACGTTATTGCACCAGACCCACAAGTGTGGCTATTAGTACTTATATGGTGCAAAATTGGCGTTTTTCGATAATTTGTTATTTATTGTTAAAATTCTTAAATTGTTAATTATATGATCTCTTAGGTGTTTATTGAAGGTCAAATACCGTACATTCGTGGCATCTAGAGCCACGTAATAACCATCCGCACTTATGTCAAGATAAGTAAACATTGCAGTAATTTGACTTTTACTATGTAAACAACGACCTAGATCATTTTCTTGATTAACCAATCGGAAACAAGTAGCGATGACGTTGTTAATGATAAATATTTGATTATTTACTTTGACCCAATTGTTTGATTAGTGAAACCGTATTGTGTTTAGAACCAGTAGAAACTGTTACAAGAGCAGATGGCTCTTTGATTGACTAAAATCTGATTCTTTAACAACTTTAGTCTTTTTGTTAAGTTTTGCTAGATCTTAAGATCTTGCGAGTTCTAAGTTAGTTGAGCTTACTTGACGAGAGGTTAGCAACAATACTAGCTACTGGCTGAAGCTTTACAAACTTCAGCACGAGATTGAACATAGACTATCACTAAGAATTTTCTTAACATCAGTCAACAAAATTAAAGTTACAGTCCTTTAATAGGTCCGAGCGACTAAATATTTCTGCGAGATCGCTAGTCAATCGAACCCAGTGAAGAACCAGGCCGGCATAAAACTCGAGAACCAGGCTGTCATATATCGGTTCCGCTGAGATTCTTGAGCAGCCGCAACAACCACCCTGTTGTCATCGCCATCAAGAAGTTACCTGGCTAATACGAAACCGGAGTTATTGAATAACTTCTAGAGGGCAATGAAAACCGTATGGCAATGTTTTTAATCAGCTTTCGTTGCCATTTTAAGGGTTATTTGCATGATTTTTGTCACATTGGTGCAATGATTTGACGACGAGTTTTTCTAACTTTTTTATCGCCACTGTTTATATAGTAACAGTTGGTTAGAATCAGGACAGTTGGTCTCAGAATCAGGAGGAAAATTTGATTTGGAACTCAGGAAGGATAAGTGCGAGCTATGGTCATTCGAAAGCTTGACAAAAATTGACAGTTTGATCAAGAGGAACTGTGTAGATGGAATTGAAACTTAAGGAGCTGATATAGGATCTGACGCTTTTGTTTCCTCTTAATTATTCTAACGCGTTAAAAAATTAGACGATCCTCAATGTGCTCTTGGTATTTTGCGTTTTTGCCTTGGTTCTCTCAAAATGGTGTACTCTTTTCGATGCAATTCTCCTTTGGACGAATCAAATAAAGTCCTTCGAAAATTTGATTCGGTTCAGCGTTCAACTTTTGAAGGTATTCTTGGAGTTTTGTTGTCAGACACATCTTGGGACCAAGCATACCTTCCAATCAATAAGACCGGTGTAGGAATAAGACGATCAGCAGATCAAGTTCAGGCTGCATGCGTCGGATCTGTTTTTCAATCCTCTGTTCTTGTAGAAAAATTAACAGGCCATAATCCAACTGAAGAGATCTCATTTGTTAAAGCAGTTGAAGAATTGAGCGAAATTGCGACAACATATCCTTCTCAAAGAAAGATTCAAGCGGAACTTGATAACTCAGCCTTTGACAACTTGTTAGGAAAACAAAGTTCCATATGGGAAAAAGCTCGCTTACAATCTCTTTCTCTACCGCAGTCTGGTGCCTGGTTATCCGCAGCCCCCACTCCAGCTCTGGATCTACACCTATCTTCCATTGAGTTCCGTGTTGCCCTCAAATATCGACTGGGTGTAAAAGTGTACGAGAACGAGAGAAAATGTCCTTTTTGTAAATCTGGGACTCTAGATGTAATGGGCGACCATGCGGTGTCATGCCATGGTCGCGTGATATGGTCTCTCTTCATGATCGTATACGAGACAAAATTATATCAACTTGCTCGGAAGCTCTTTTGTCACCCATCTCTGAACAGAAAAGTTTACTACCCGACAATAACTCCAGACCGGGCGATATCTTCTTGCCTGTATGGAATAATGGTCTACCAGCAGCTTTAGACGTTACCGTCACTTCTCCCTTGCAGTCAAGCCTCATTATAAATGCGTCGGAGAAGAGTGGTTTCGCTCTGTCAGCTGCTGAGGACAGGAAGTACGAACAGTACGCCCAGAATTGTAGTGAAGTCGGAATTCAATTCATTCTTTTGGCTTTCGAGACGTTTGGAGGATTTTCAGAGACAGTTCGTAAGACCCTCAAACGAATCGCTATTCTGGCTGATAACAGAAATTTGCAGCCGGCGAGGTTGTCGGTAGCCTTCAATAGGTTATCTCAATCAGTCTCTGTTACAGCAATTCGGGGGTCTGCAATCATGCTCCTTGCAAGGGAAGCGAGATCATAGACACATATGAATAGGGAGCAGATCTTTGAATCTTTGTTGCAGAAGTTTTTGAAGATAAGTTTTTGACTCACCCAATGAGTGGGGAGCCCAAATTTAATGAATTATCATACTAGTTGTACCTCAGTGGCGGGTGAAACGTGATTGTCCAGAACAGGAAGTTTTGCCTCAAACAGTTTTTCCAAAAAGGAAACTATTTTGATTGCATGATTGATTGCATGGGTTGAACTGATAACAATGATCGTTGATCGTTTATGAACCAAGATTTTCTAATTTCGTGAATTAATTAATTTAAGAACAGTTGGTAACGATGGAAGAGTGCCACAGACTCCTCGTCTTATTATGAAGGAGATTTCATAGAATCAATTGGGTGCTAATCTGATATTTCATTGGTAGGTTATGAAAATGTTTCATGTGCAATTAGAATTGAGTAAAATACCTTTGCGATGGAGAAATTCTCGAGCAGAAATTTTTCCACAATTAGTAATCCGCAGCATTCTTATTTATCTATTTATCCTTTTGTTTTTTCTTCCCTGTATAATTAACATATTGTTGTAACCTATCGCGGAAACCAGTGACAAGAGCGAGAATAGACAGATTCGCATAAATGAGTTGTTTAGGAAGAAATTAATGAATAAATCCAAGGTACCAAATTGCTTTTACGTTGTAAAACGACGATAACAAAGATTTCTTGTTTTAGACTCTGAACAAAAATAAATAAACGAAAAAATCATAGAGGCGTGTCGTTGATTTTGGCTACAAAAAGACAACAATTTTGACCAGTTCTGGTGTTTAATGGATTTTTCAGTTGGGGTGTCACTCGACACATTTTATACGGCTAGCTTAACAAAAAATACCGTTGTGTGGTCATTGTAGCAACCACCGGCTACTATATAATCCGTGCCTAATTCGTAACTTTGCAGGAGTAGGGTACGAAGTTTAACACCCTAAAAAGGGGGTTCAGTCAAAAAATTGACGCGCTAGAAAGGTTAACACGCTCTAAAAATTTACACGCTCTAATAATTTAACGAGCGCTGGTAGTTGAAGTGCCAGAAAATAACAGACGCAGGAAGGCTATGTTGTGACCGTACACGGGTCCCTTGCGAACAAAATGCGTTGCACTATTGTATCGGCACCGAGGATAGACGCATTTTGAGCCGGAAGAAACCACGCACAGAAGTAAATGAATTGCTGATGATCGAACTCTGGACCACAATGGAGGCAACATCTTTGAGGCCCCGCAACATCACCTTTGGTAGGTATCTATTGTATTCGCTAAAGCACAAAAGGTCAATCTAGAGCAATTCTACAGTTCTCAAAACAAGAGGACAATTATAGTTTCAAAGAGTCTGAGAAGACAAAAATTAGGGATAGGTTTATCACAAACATGTCAGATATTGAAATACAACGCCATTTGCTTGGTGAAGCAACAGAACTAAGCCAAGCACTTCAAACGGCAATAAAAATAGAAATGAGAGTAAGGAACCAAATGAGAATAGAAAACAATATTCCACTAACAATAAATGGCGTTCAAAACACTGGCGGTTATCGCCCCGCAATTCACCAACAACAAAACGAATACAAATTTCACTAATCGAAATTAATCAAATCAATGCCAACATTGTGGACAAGCGTGGCAGCCAGATGAGGCGAAGAGTTCAATGATTCCGGCATAACAAACCATTTTTTGAAAATGTGCCGGAAACCTAAGCATAGAAACAGAAATGTACAAAACATTGACTGAAATTGTAAGTCAAAGAAACTTCAAAGAGTAAAGAAAATTACAACACATAATACAATTCAGACTACAGTTCATCCAATGACAACTGCGTGGCAGCGATAGCAAACAAAAACACCGGCAAAAATGCACCGCAAAACATGATCTTCATGATAAGAAATCACCAGGTTATCCTACTAATCGACAAAGGAAGGCTCGATTCGAAAATTACGAACCAATCATTTCATAAAAATTAATACACGATGCTCAAAACAGATAATTCGACCCAATTAATTTCACAAAATTGAAGCGAAAACGCGGAGCAGAGCGACTCATTTTTTACAACAATAGATTTGAAATACATTTATAGTCAGCTCATTCTACATTCCGAAACAGCACGCCACAACAGTTTTAACATCATAAGCAGCAACATGAATGGTACGTACAGCTTCAAAACAGGATGCTACGGACTCACCGATGTGCCGCCCAAGTTCAAATTGATACAACTCTAATAAGAAAAACAGACACATATTGTTTTTTGGTTGATGTACTCATTGTGAGCTGCGGGACTTTATAAGAAAACATGACACTGGTCAAATTATGCCTTAAAAAACCAGACAATAAAAAAGGAAAACAAATCTATCAAAATGTCACTTTGCAAATGACGAGGTTGAATACTTCGGCTACAAAATTACTAAAAACAGAAAAAAAATCGCATGATTCAAAAACAGGCGCAGTCTTAAGTTTAAAACCGTCCAATACTATAAAAAAACTAAGATCTTTCCATAGTTAAGCCCCCTATCAAAGCAAACTCATACGAAACTTATCAAAACTATGCCAACCACTCAGACCAATATTGAAGAAATGGGAAAAATTTCATTGGACTGACAATGGCTATTATAACCCTAACTCCAAGTAAAATGCGAGGCCTCACAACACGGACTAGGTGCCGGTGTAGAACAACTGGACCCTGAAATGTGGAAAAAGGCGGCTTTTACGTCCTGTTTTTTAATTTCCGTGGAAACAAGATACAGTATATACGATCTGGAATTGTTAGTCGTCGTATAGACCATAGAGAACTTCAAATACTATCTACATTGTCAAAATCTTACGGTAATAGCAGACAACTAAGCCCTGCTCTCTATAACGAAGTAGCACCGTCCAACAAATTATTTAATAGTACACTCAAACCCTTGCTCGATAGGCTATTGCCCCTCAATTTTGAATTTGCAGACCGGCAGGGCACACGCATGGCAATAGCCTATTATTTTTCCCGCAAACCGCATCTCATAGCACCTAATTTCACCAATACAAAGGACAATTCATAGCAGCTAAACTTGATTTGTTGAAGCGCGCCGCAAAACGCTTTCTACATAATAAATCTAATTTTGAGCAAAGCGCAGTGCAATTACAAGTAAGTTGTCAATCACTCGACCCACTTGAACTAGTTGTTACTCAAGTTGCTGCGCCAAAAATAGATTTGACTCACGTAACAGTAAATTACAGGCAGAACCAAATTCAGTAAATTCCTCAAATAAAGCGGATAATTCAACCAAAATTCCTGAACAAAACATTTCACCAATTAGATTGCTACCAATAAGTCAGACAGTAAATCTGAAAATTTTGAGCGAATTGCTAACCACTTCCTTATTCAAATCAAAATTCGAATAAAGCAACAAATAAAACACCCCAGCAAGAGTGCGATTTGACAAAAAAGGTGAACGTCATGCCGCCATTGCATCATTTTCACAGAAAACTTTTAACCAGTTTGACAACTAAGATGCCATGAGATCAGCCCCTATATCCACTACCTCCGGCGCGACTGGCGTATGAAGTCAGGTTGACTTTGTATGGATGACCGCATCGCAATCTCCCATGCAGTCAAGGATGCGTACATCGTGGTCATACACAGCACTCGCCCCGGAAGCTGTTGTATGACGGATATGGTCATCAACGCCCAGTGGCTATATATGAACCAAGATATGGCGTCCAAAACTTCCTAATGCAGACCATGCTTCAATTAAGTGAAAATTTAGAGCCTATAGTTCCCTAAACAAAATATCATCCTATTAAACAGTGCAGTGATTCGAAAGAGGAGATACAATTGACTTTGGCGGCCCAATTAAAATAAAACAAACCAAGACCTTTCCTTGCTTTTATAGACCGTTTCTCTGAATTTTAAACAGCGAAAATATGTGAACACGCCAATGCTAAAAGCAATCAAAAGTTTCAACAGAAAAGGATCAACCAAGTTTCAAAATTCCAGCACAGCTATGCCGAAACATTCAACAATAGTGATCTCCAGAAAAATTATATTTTAAATATTTTTTGAATACTTTCTGTTTATCATTTTGTTGTAATTTGTTTACGGTAATTTTTCAAGAAGTTATTGCAAAGGCCGCAACCGTTGCATAATTTTCTAGTAGCTATTGATTATTGTTTTTGATTTGTTGACGAATTTTTCCATAGTTCAAACGCGGCAATGTTGTGTTTCTCTTTTCAAAGTCTTCTGTTTTGAGTTGGCTACCTGCGGTGTGATATCAGTTTTTGCAATGAACAAAACTGACTGGTTTATTTGTTGTTTTGTAATTGGCTTTGCTATCTCCATTTCTATCTTAAATACAGTATTCAATGCAGTTTCCTGATTCTTCAATACATTTCATTATCGAACAGCTCTGTTAGGATTAATTCATAAAGAAACTCTTTCTTACAACTTGCAAAATGCAAGTTAAGGAGTATTTTTGAGAATACTATGGAAATATTTGACGCTTTCGACCATTGAATATCTCCTGGTATGTGATATTTTCTATTGATGGCATTTCCTCTAACGTTTCGCACAATGTTTTCATTTCGTTAAAATTTGCACATGGGTATAGTGTCGCTCGAACCCTTTGTCTGTCTGTACCGACGCTACAGTATAATAGAGATGCGCAATTCTGATTGAATATGTTTACGATCGGTTGCCAAGCAGTAAGCTGGGAGCCGCTGTCAAGTGAAGGGCCAAAGTTATAGTATACGCTAAAGAGGCCTTTGAGAAAGTGGAAAAATTCCTTTTCAAAAGAATGAAGGAGCACAGCAGTACATAGGCTTGACATTAGGCACGCATTGATCCAGTCCGATATATTCTCAGTGCAACGAAACTCCTCATGTATAGTCTAATGTCCTTTAGTTGGCCCTTTTGCTACTCTCACCAAAGTGATTCGTTTTTCAATAGCCCTACGGTTGCTATTCAGTAGATATAATAACAAAAAGATTCCGAAGGTCTGCTTTTGTTTTCCACTAACTTTCCTTGCCACACTACGCTCGTGGCAATTTTTCCTTGCCGCCGCAACTTTTTACACCCTTTGCTATGAACTTCTCATCCGGATGATTCAAAGGAAATCAGCTGAAACTTCCATTCTCCTCAGCAGACTACAAATGATGCTAGTTAATTAGTCTTAATGTCAATTACTTCATGCGGCAAGTTATGGCTCCTAACTAACAAAACGGGTGTTGTATTAAGAAGGTCAGGAGATCAAAGTTTTGAATTAACTAAAATATTGCCAATGGCAGTAAAAAAAGAAAAAGAAACAATATCCTTTGTTAAAAAAAATCCTTAAGAATGCTAAATGCTGCTTCCCAAAAGCTGTGCCGACATAACCATCGATCATCGATCAGTGATTCATACTTATCTATCAGAGAAATCGAAACAAATTGTAAATGCTAACAAACAAAAAAACAAAAATAATAATTCGAAAACCAGTTTGAATTTTTATATTATATAACTTGCACAGTATAACCATAAATTGTCAATTCATACTAGAATTAACTGACAAGTATCTCGCTATTAATTAACCAGCAAAATAACTTTCAAAAAGCTCAATATGAGAAGAAAAGGCAAAATTGTTTTGAAGACAGTCGAAATTGAAACAAAACTTGATCCCAATTACTCAATTCTCAATTCGCTTTAACAAACACAACTTAAAATTGATATCAATCAAATCAAAAGATCACCAAATACGTTAAAACAACTAATTTTGACCGAATAATGAACCCAATTGGCAAAAAAACTGAAAACATTTTCAAAAAATGTTATTAAGCGTTTAACAGGGCTAAATTACAACCTTAGCTCAAATTATATAAAAGTTTGAAAGCCAAGACAGAAAACAGAAAAAAAGTAACAATATTGTTTTACTTGTTATATTATATCATTTGCACAGACAGTGTAACCTTGATTTGTTACTTCTACTAGAAATACCTAATAAATACCTCTTTTAACTACTGAACTGAAAAACTGTTTCAAAATCTCAAAATCAGAAGAAAAAGGCAAAATTGTTATTAAAGACAATCGAAAACGAAACAAAACTTGATAAAAATTCCTCAATTTGTTTTAACAAACACGACTTAAGGTCGACATCAATCAAATCAATGATCACCAAATACGTTAAAATAACTAACTTTAACCAAATTACGACCCCAACTGCCAAAAAAATGAAGAAATGTTGAAAAAGTGCTATATGGCAACTAGAGCACAAAATCTTATATAGAAGTATTAATTTCCTCAGATTGTCAAAAAGGTTCAAAATATACTATTTTTAGCCTATTGAAGTAGCTAATAAATTAACTAATAATATTATTGAGACAAACTAATAATGCATGAACAAAACCACCCTAAATACTCTCTCTGCTTCAATTTTGTACTGCAGATTGACCTAAGCACTTCTTTTCACGTGCGGCATTGGGTGTCTTCTAAAACACATCGTCTGATTCAGTCACCAGTTTAATCTCCGATTGAGTCACCAATTAAAAAAAGAACGATTCGAATTTTAAATAAAACAGTGCACCAATATAGTCCAAACTCTTGTGGATTGTAGATTGATTTTATTTGAAACTGACATAATTTTTGTAGAAAAATTGCAGCAGAGGTTTTCTAAAGAGAGCTCGTTGAATTTCAACTATGTTAGTATCTCAACTGATTTGCTCCAAACTTCGTCTATATGGGCTACACTTTTCCAAATAGTACTTGAAATTAAATTTTGGAAAGTTTTCTTTATTTTCTCATTTTTATAATATCTGAGTAATATTAGAAATAATCCAAGTAACCTCTTGTTTTTAACACAGCCACTGGTTGCCTGATAAATTGTAAACGATTTGATGTATTTTTCAAATCCCAAAAAAACGGGAAAAGCGTGCACTAATAGCTAATAGCTTGCTGAGAAGATGAGTTCGGTTATCAATCAACAATTAGTAATATGAGCCTTTAACAGCTATCATCCGTTCACAATCGAGCTCAAATTTTGTACTTTGTTTAATGTAATGAAGGGGGCTGCTCTCGATTTGATTGACCGATGCCTGAGCAAACAAAAACAAACAAATGAGCTTTTACCATTAATCTCAATATAATTTGTACTTTCTCATTACACTCAAAGCCTCATTACGATGACAATACTTGAGTGTACATATGTTGTTTGATTTTTCAGTATCTCAAAATGAATAAATCACGATTTACGGTTATTATTATCTTTTTGTTGGCTGTTTTCGTGATCTACAATTATTTTCCAAGTCATCAAGTTGTTCCGTGCAACTGTGAGCCAGCAAATTTTTTAACTGCAAATTCATCATCAAACATAATATCTCTGTACAGATTTCTAGGTACCAGAAATAAGTGTGAAAACTGGTCAGAAGAGACAATTAAAAGTGTGAAGAAATTTGTCTTTTTCTTTGGGTTTGACAGATCTGGTTCTACAGTCACTGGGCGAATCATAGACGCACACCCTCATGCACTAATTGCAAACGAGTTGGGACTGTTTGAAGAACTATCTGATTATAATTACACAGGTAAACATCGAATTTCAAAGTTCGTTTTGAAAGATGCTCGGTCCAAGCTAGCCCATGTCAGACTGACTTAAGTCGGGTTCAGGGGCCACTTGGGCTACACACTGGGGATTTAACAGAAAACGGATTTAACTATCGAAGAAGCAGTGATAAATAGGTGAATATGTCTTTTTTTCCAGAAAGCAGAAATATATACGCTAATCTGTTTATGTCTTCTGAGTTCATCAGCAAAAATTGTTCGCAACAATGATAAAAATTTTACTCAATAACGCGAAATATTTTTTGCCCTAGCGTTATCTTTCTTTCTCTTCAACTAAAATAGGGCAGTGTTTCTCAAAAAATGATGCCGCCAGTGCTTTTTTAATAGCTCTTTCTCGGGGTACTGGTTGTTTTCTTCCGGTGGAATTTCTTGGTTCCGATCAAATTTTTGAGACTCTGAATATGGTTCTGATCACATCATACAAGCTCTGAAATGACAATTTGATTTACTATATATAAACCGACAGCATAATAAAACTGTTTCACAGGTCAATGACAAAAACTAAACACGCCATTATAATATCTTTTACCTTTATCATGAAGAGAGTCTATAGCTATCTTATATTGTTTTTTGTTATTTCATTATGTTTACTACTATCAATACTTGAATTAGTTACATACTTATATTTCTTATAATATATAGCTTTTCATAATCTGCTCTTTTATTTGGTTGTTGCTTTTGTTATACCGTTTAATTTGTTCTGTTCTTCAAAGTTAATTGTATCATAACAATATGCTTTTGCCTTTACAAAAACTCCTTCTAATTTTACATCCTTAGGTATGTCATTTCTTTTAGCTCACTATTAATTAGCATAACACTAACCTTTTCTATCTCTTGCTCAATACTACCACATTCAGGAACAAGGAACTTTTATATTTACATTTATACTATCTGTATCATTATAGAGACAGGTGCAATCTAAGTACCTCCCGAGTTAATCGTATATACCTTTATTAATAAAAATTTAGCTTTTCCTTATACGAGAAATCCTATATAATTGAATTTATATAATTTTTACATTGCCTCTTGTTTTATGTACAGCTACTAAGTCATCACTAAATGGTATACTATAATTAAGACTAGTTTCTTCAGTAATTTGGTATATCTGTCAACATCATCAACTAATTCTATATCTTATCTATCAAGTGCATTCTCTATTGTTTTACCATAAAATGTATTGCTCTTTAATTTGAGGAATGTGTCACCTAACTTATCACGTTTTGCATTCCCTTCTTTTTTTTACGATTTTGAAATCAAATGAAATGTAAGGTTTCAACCATTAGCTATTTTTGTATTAAAATTTCTCTCTTGTTATATGCTCTAGTTTAACCTGTGATCTAAGTTCCAATGTAAGATGCCACCATTGATAACATAAATTTTTATTTATTTTTTAATAATAATTTTTCAAATCGTTTATATTTACTCATTTATAACATGTGATATGTCGTGAAATGTGTTTTCTATATTAGCTGCGGTGTTATTTGGAAAAAATGGATAATTGTTAGTTATCACGCTTCACTCATGCTATATGTAACAATAGCAACAATAGCTTATATGTAACCTGTTTTATTAGTAGAATTAGTATGACTAGTATCATTACAAACTTTCAATCCACGATAGGATAATGCTTGCAGCATTCCTTCTGCATATACAGAATTGAAATCAAAAAATTTTAGATGGTTTTCTTTACTGGTATAATTCTTTTTTGTTTGCTTATTATTTTATGAACATGACAGATAGCAAATACTGATGATAACCCGCTTCTATTACCACATGTAGACCAAGAGTTTTTTGTGTGATGTTTAAATATATGATTGTTACAATTCAAACCACATAACCAAGTTCATCCAGAAGTAGTTTCCATTTAATATCATTCATTTCATATCGTTTATATTTCATATCTTTCAAGTCATCAACAGCTTGTTGATAATCACTATCCCTAATACCGCATTGTTTTAAAGTTGAATGCAAACCTCCTATATTAGGTAAACATTTATCCTGTAGCTTATTTATATCATCAAAAGATTCGTAGGGAAATAGACCATTTCTGTTTTCTAACGTATGTCCTTTTAATGTAACATTTTCATTATTATTCAATGCTTTACTAGTAGAAAACAAATTGAATGGATGAAAGAGCTTAAGCATATCTAATACTTTTGTGTTACCTAGATCTGTACCGCTACATTTCTCATCATTCTTAGCTGACTCTTTCATTCTACTTTTCTTAACTGCATTATTTATGAATAGATGATTACCATACATATTTAGATCGTTTATAGAAAGAGGATGGCACTGTTTTACACAGAGCCTTATAGTTACAGTTATAGTGACAATAACCTCTAAAATGGCCATTAAACGATTCATAATCTAAATCTGCATCAGTATGGATTTCTAATCCATTTAGTTAATTATATTGATCTTCATTACCATAACAACATCACTGTTATCTGCTTGTTTCACAGTTGTATTTTTGTTAATCCTAATTTTTCGTTCAAATATATCTTCATTTAAATATTTCTTTCTTTAAATATATCTTTATTAAAAATCAATATAACTTTCAGCTCTATCAAAAATCCACTCAGATACACTAGTACTATTCTTATTACCATCATGACAGTAAATTAACTAATTATCATCTAATAAACACTGATAATCTCTCTTAATATATAAACCACAAGCTACTGGTCTATGTATGCTGTCTATTATTTTGCATTCAAAGTCTGCAACAATAATCAATGTTCCTCTATTCTTATAATGACACTTATCAAACTCTAAGTAATCATCAGCATGTACTCTTATTCTACCAACTTCATTACAAAAATCTAGATGTTTGTTCAACGAATCGTCATTCATATATGATGTTTAGCAAAGACACCATTTATGAAGTGATTTAAGTAATAACATTGACACACTTTTACATAATATTTAGTCTCCATAATCTAGTACAAACTTTATGATAGTCCAGATTAATTAGACCTGGTTTTTTATATTATCAATCAGGTTAAAACCTTTGATTCTTTCAAACCTTTATTTATATCAGATATCTTTTTGAATGTGCATAATCACAATATGGTGTGATATCTGGTAATAATATCTCAATAACGTACTCAGATATTTTATAAATAAAAAATCTCAGAGTGTTGTGTTTAGCAGGATGTAATTATGCTATCAAAAACAACAGTAAACAATTATTATCTTCATTCTGTATATTAGCTGTTTCTCCGAATTTCAATGGCAACACAGCCTATTATCTGGCACTATCATAAAATCACTATCATTTTCATTAAGGTAACGTGGTTTACTAAATTCTCTTTCTTTCATCTTTTTCAAATTCATTATTCAATTTGGTTGTATCTTCTTGAGTGTTAATTACTCTACCCATGTCAAAATTCTAAATTTCTTTCCGTTAGGTAGGTCTAATATAACGTACTTTTTATCTTGTACCGAATTCTACACATCAACATAACTTTTCTAACACATGAAAGAAATTAGAGTCTTCGTAAATATCAATAGTAACTATAATTTGTATATAGTCAATACTATGTTGAATTCAGTAACTTCGTATGTCCAATTATTATTATTATATCTAATATCGACATTAATTTTATGATCAGAAGAATTAATTTGTCTATTTCAATTATTGTATATTACTGGTGTTGCACATTTTACAATAATCCCTTTTTTATCAGTGTTTCATCATTTGTAGCTTCATCAGTAGTATTATCTGTAGTATTTGGGTTACAAAGGTTTTTTCGAATAATAAATTTTGTTGTATTATCTTGAGCTACAAGGGTTTTTTGTTGTCAAATTTGTAAGATATATTTGAATGATGGTGATGACCATAAGACTCAAATCACGGTATATTTATGCATTTATGACGTTTAGTGGACATTTTTAGATTGTTAGATTGTGAAAAGCCATTTTATATTGACAATTTCTCCTTTAAAATGAGTGATCAAGATAGGAGCAAGTTCATAAATGATAAGCAAAACTGAAATATGACTAATTTAAGTGCTCTAAAATATAGTTATGATGATGAGTCATATCATAACAAAACTAATTGTGGAGTCTGCGATGAAAAGTTTTCAAACAGAAAATTTTAATGAGAAAACTTTTAAACGTTGAAAAGATTATAGGTGAGATATCAGAAACAATTTTACCGAAGACGCCGTTGAAGAGATTTAGGATATTACCAATTATCTTAAAATTTTTTTTGAAAAACAATTTGTTGTGTATTATATTGAATAACAATCATTAACACACCGTCAAATTTGTAAAGTGTATTTGAATGGTGATTATGACTATAAGATTGACACCATGGTTTTTTATAATTTATCATATTTAGTGGAGGTTTTTGGACTGCTTGAATTTTAAACCATTCCAAATTTACGTCAATGAAAATGGTTGATCTGTACAAAAGTGGACTCGTAAGTGAAAAGAAACGCTATACTCTCATTGATGTAATTGCTCTAATTATTAGTGTTATCATACCAACATCTGAGATGAGTGGGTTTTAAATACTAATATTAATAGACATGAAAAAATGTTTTAACAGAAAAAAAACTTGTTTTATCTTTTAGAAACAATACTATTGAAGATGCCTATGGAAAGAGGAATGAATTTACCATTGTATATACAATCTTAGAATTTTATGTTGTCAAACTTGTATATTATATATTCGAATGGTGATGATGACCATAAGACTCGCATTACGGTTTGTTTGTGCATTTATCACATCTAGTGGACATTTCTATTTTAGATTGTGAAGAATTATGTGAATTCAATATTTTGTCTAAAAATGTGTGTCATCAGGATAGGAGTGAGTTCTTAAATGAATGTGAAAACTATACTATGAGTGATGTAACTAATCTAAATAATAGTTATGATGAATTATTAGATTTTTAAAAAACTGAATGTGAGTTTTGTGAAGAATTGGTATTGAATAAAAATTTAAACAGACATGAGAAATTGTTTAAACATAAAAAGAATAATAAGTTAGCTATTAGAAACATTGCTATTGAAGAGGCTGATGATAAGTGTTTTGATATTAATAATGATCTTACTAATTCTTTTGAACATTTAGCTGTGTGTTATCCTGAATAACAAGGATAAACCTATTGTGAAATTGTAAGAATTGTTTGAACAGATATGAGGACTATAGTTCTCACACCAGGATTTATTGGTGAATTTATCACAATTAGTGGACATCTTCAATGTTTGAAAAACTATGTTGATTGATTTAATTGCACTAAATAGTAGTTATCATGATGAATTATAACAGAAATAAAACTAAATTTGAATTCTGTGATGAATGAGTATTAAATAGAAATATTAGGTGGCCAAGATAGGAGAGAGTTCTTGAATGATTAAGAAACTAATACTCTGAGTGATGTAAATGCATTAAATAATAATTATGAGAATGAGTTATATCATAACAAAACTATATGTGAATGCTATGATGAATGTGTAATAAATTGGAATGATAATAGACAGTAGAAAATTTTAAATAAAAAAATTATATTTGGGCTAATAAAAACAATAACATTGAAGATGCTTTTGAAAAGAGTTATGGTATTAATGATGATCATGCTAATTGTTTTATACACCAAACTCCAGTGTGTTATCCTGGATTACAAAGATTATTATATTGTCAAAATTTTGAGTTAATTTTGAATAGTTATGATGACCATAAGGCGCACATCATGCTTTATTTATGCATTTATCACATCTAGTAGACATATTTAGATTGTGAAAAACTATATTAATTCAAAATTTTGTCAATAAAAGTGCGTGATTAGGATAGGAGTGAGACCTTAAACGATAATGAAACAATACTATGATTGATGTAATAGCACCAAATAATTAAGAATGAACAATGAATTCTTTAAAAAATTAAATATGAGTTCTGTGATGATTGGCTATTAATTCAGATTTTTTCAAATTATAAGGTGAATTTAATTGATGATGATGACTTTAAGCCTCACATCTTGGTTTATTGACGAATTCTCACAATAAGTGGCCTTTTTTAATTTGTGTAAAATTACGTTATTTCAAAATTTTGTCTACAAAAATGGGTGACCAAGATAGAAATAGGTCCTTAAACTATAATGAACACTATACCATGAGCGATTTAATTGCTCTAATAATAGTTATGATGATGAATAATATCATAGCAAAACGGAATGTGAATTCTGTGCTGAATGTATATAAAAAATATTATAAGACATGAGAAAAAGTATAAACTTAAAAGGAATTAAAGCTTGGCTTTTAGAAACAATTCAAAGAATTTCAAGATAGTTTTGAATAAAGTTATGGTTTCAATGATGATCATGGTGAATTTTTTAACAATAAATTGCCATGTATTACCCAAAATTACACAGATTTTTATATTGTCATATTTTTAAGGTATATTTGTTTGGTGATGATGACAATAAGACTAACATCATAGTTTTTTTGCGTTAATCACGTTTAGCAGATATTCTTAGGTGGTGAAATATTATAATTTTTTGGAATTCCGTTTACAAATATGAGTGATCAAGATAAAAGTGAGTTCATAAGGGTAATGAGAGATGTGCACTGATTGATTTAATTGCTCTAAATAGTAGTTATCATGATGAATTATAACAGAAAAAAAACTAAATGTGAATTCTGTGATGAATGAGTATTAAATAGAAATATTAGGTGGCCAAGATAGGAGAGAGTTCTTGAATGATTAAGAAACTAATACTCTGAGTGATGTAAACGCTCTAACTAATAGTTATGAGGATGAATTATATCATAACAAAACTAAATGTGAATGCAATGATGAATGGGTAATAAATTGGAAAATTAATAGACAGGAGAAAACTTTTCAACAAAAAAATTTTAGTTTGGCTAATAAAAACAAAAACATTGGATATGCTTTTGAAAAGAGTTATGATATTAGTTATGATCATGCTAATTCTTAAAAAACTGAATGTGAGTTTTGTGATGAATTGGTATTGTATAAAAATTTTAACAGACATAAGAGAACGTTTAAACATAAAAAGAATAATAGGTTAGCTATTAGAAACAATTCTATTGAAGAAGCTGTTGATAAGATTTTTGATATTAATGATGCTCTTACTAATTCTTTTGAAAAATTTGCTGTTTGTTATCCTGAATTAAAAGGATAAACGTATTGTGAAACTGTAAGAATTGTTTGAATAGAGATGATGACTATAATTCTCACACCATGATTTCTTGGTGAATTTATCACAATTAGTGGACATCTTCAATGTGTGAAAAATTATGTTATATTAACTATTTAAAAAAATGGGTGACAATATAGGAGTGATTTCTTAGATGATTACGAACCTAATACTCTGATTGATGTAAATGCTCTAAATAATAATTATGAGGATGAATTATATCATAACAAAACTATATGTGAATTCTTCGATGAACTTGTATCAAATAGAAATATAAGGAGAGGAGACTTGAGAGGACTTGTAAACATTAAAAAAAGTAGCTTATCTTTTAGAGACAATGCTATTGAAGATGCTATTGAAAAGGTTAAGATTTTTTTGATGATATTACTAATTCTTTTGAACAACAATTTGATGTGTATTATATTGAATTACAAAGATTATTATTTTGAAATATAAATAACGTGCTAATTATCATTCAACTCATTTTTACTGATGATACTACTCAGGCTGCTACTAATGATACATTTGGTTATAATAAACAGGCAACAACAGATATTCAAATAGAAGCAGACAAAAAAATCCGACCATTAATTTAAAATTGATGTTAGAGATAAATTTAAAAATAGTTGAATATATAAAGTTATATAAATAGGCATACAACGTAGAATGAAGGATAAACAGAATATAGTTACTCAAGATAATCATGGAGACACTAAATTCTTTCATGTATTAGAAGGTTTACATTGGATTAATCCATATAAAGAAATTACTACAAGGGATATAGTACGTTATTTTAAACCTGCCGAGCCGAAAGAATAAGAGTTGACATTTTAGACATTGAATACAAAATATAATATTCAAGAATATCCAACTAATTTGAAAGATGAGATTGCAGCGAAGTTGCAACCAGGAAAATTTTATACATCAGGTAATATTGTTCATAGTTTTAAACAACGTACAACTTTTATACAAAATTTCTATCAAAGTGTTGGATAATATGTTTACTCACCATAGAGAGATATACCAGATATACAGAAGGAAGACAAAAAATTGTTTACTATCGTCTTTGATATCATAATTACATCTTGCTAAACATAACCCTCAAAAAGTTTTTAGTTATTATATACCCGAAGATTTTTTTGAGATAAGATTACCAGAAATTACATCACTTTATGATTATAATCACTTGAAGATTGATTCGATTGAAGATAAAATAAATTTCAATGTATCTAATCTGAATTAAAACAAAAAACAGTTATGATTCATCATGATTATCCTAAGAATTCTAATAAATTATATTATAATGGACGCTAGTTATTCTGTATAGATGCGTCATTCCTATTACGTAAATCACTTCATATAACTTGTCCTTGTTTAAAAACTTGTACATCGTTTAGAACTGAAGATGCGTTAACAAACGTCTAGATTTTTGTTAACGAAGTGATAGAAGAATTTTCCATCTTGAAGATTACTTGGAGTTTGATAAACAAGATTATTAGAATAGAGAACCATTTACCGTGTTTGCAGACTTCTAATATAAAACAGTCCACAGTAAACACATACCTGTTGCTTGTGGTTTATATATTCAGATTGATTATTAGAATATATTAGATGATAAACATGAAAGTTACTGTGATGATGGTAATGATAGTATTAGTGTATCTGAGTGGTTTGCTGAAAAAAAACATTATAAAAACATATTAAAAGATATAGTTAAAATAAGTATGATGGCTAACAAAAATACAGTTATAGTAGAAGCAGTTAAAAAGTGTTGTTATTATTCAAAATGAAAATCTACCAACTCTTCAAATAGACGTAAATCTCAGCTGCGGCAGTTATATATTATGATCTGTTTAATGTTGAATTTAGTGGTTACTTACACTGCAACTATAACTATAAGGCTAGCTGTTATACACTACCATTGTACTTCCATAATCGATTTGAATATTTTAACCATTTTTCTCAAAAAAAATGATAGCTACGAAAATTAGAATTAAAGTATTAGCTAAGATTCAAGACAACTATATCAGTACAAACCTATGTTACAATAAAGTTTTCTAAAACATTGATTAAAATTGAATGTGGAACAAAACAGATTGAAAAAAAGAAAAAGTAGATTTCCTTATAAAAGTAGATTTCCTTGAATAGTTTGATGATATAAATAAACTAAATGATACCTGTTTACATAGCAAAGAGGAGTTCTATTCGAAATTTAAACAATGTGGTATTATTGACAGTAATTACCAACAAGCTGTTGACGATTGAATGATAAGAAATGCAAAACTATTAGGGATTGTCTAATGATATTAATAAAGAGTGATGTATAATTTATGGTTGACGTGTCTGAGAAATTTAGAAGTGTGTTTGGAATGTTATGAGATATAGCTTTGCTATTTTTAATCTACTCTTGGATTATATTCTTTATGTTGTTTGAAGTATAAAAATGTTAAAGTAAAATATTATAAAGAAGATACTGTTGGTATACATGATACAATTCAAAGTGGTATTAAAAGTGGGTTATCATTGCTATCGGGTAACTTTCCTGTTCTTTGTAAAAATTGGCAAACAATAAAGGACTGTAAAAGGAAATATTTAATATATATTGGTTTCAGTTCATTATATGCAGCAGCAATGACACAGGCATTATCTAATGGTGAAACAAGAGTATGTCATGGTAATAGTTATACTCAATCTACTAATATAGATTTCATATATACGATTGATATTAAATATCATATTGAGTCAAAAGAGCTAACTAAAAAGTATCCGTTCTTTCCAGATAGTGCCACAGCTAATATTGAACAGTGCATGACATATCAAATGTTATATCTGGGTATACTTAAACCATATGAAAAGTTAATGCAAAAACAACCAGATAAAAAAGATTATGTTAATGATGTGGAGATGTTTGATTGGTACTAAGATCACGGGTTATAGTCCGTGTACACATTACTCGGACCCCGGACAACGCTGTTATCAATCCAAAGAGACCCTAGATTATGCTCTGTTCAGACCACGCCGATGGAGTTGGCCGTGATCATACTAAATGCAGACTGTGGTGTACCTTAAGAATTCTAGTATTGGGTTGCGCCTTAAGTTGGTCTTATCAGAGCTGGCTGTTACCGCGCACAACAAGTCGGGAGTTTTGACCTCTTAATTTTTGACGGCTCACGGGAGGGTCCACATGGTGCTTTTAATCATATACACTCGGGGACTTACGTGCAAAGTAAACGTAATTACGAGCAACTTAAAGCTGCCATCTTAGTTACCGTCGGCTGCTGATATCAAGCTTGTAAGGTAAATTCACCCATTTCAACTACTGGCCCACTTTTTTTACCCAAATACATTTGAAATGTAGTTCACGCTTGCTTCTGTGATTTAGTTCCATGATTTCATTCCTTTTGATCAATTCGCTCATTTTTAATGTTCACATGCATAATTTGAGCCCTTTCCAGATTATATCAATGAAGGCTTGTGAGTCAGCAACACTCCATTCACGTTTAACTTGATGCCCGTAGACCATTGTATTGCAAACATATATTTTGTCAAAAGTCTTGACTGATATAGGCTGAAAAAGATTGTGGTCCTTTTCTGATAGAAAAATGAAGAGAACAGAGATGTTTCCGGTAGATTCTCGTGACGTCTGTATCCTAATAATCTTTCAAAGTTAGCTTGTAAGACACCTAATCAGACAAATTTATGCCTTGCGAAACATTTTGCAAAATTTTTCAAAAAAAATTATTCAAAACCCTCATATTTCTTAATATGCAGACACGCGAACGCAAAATTTCGTGAAAAATTTACTACAGAAATTAAATTTTAATTAACTTTTGGTTTGTATGATTGCGCAAAAAGAATTTATTACATGGTTTCGGCAATTCAACTTTTAACATTTTAAATGATTTTCTCAAACCAGATTTCAAAAAACAGCGGTGAAGAATTTTGATTTGTAATTGATATCATATCACCAATGAGTTCCATGGGGATTTGCCTAAAACACAACTGTAGAAATTTAGGTGGTACAATGGTGAGCACAGCGGATAATACTTTAATTTCTTCCAGTTAGGTTTTATTCAAAGTATTCAAAGAAAAACAAATATTCAAATTGAAAAAATCAAAAACCCAAAAATAAAATTTAAAAATGTAAAGAAAAACAGTGTACATGTTATTGGAAAAAACGATTTGAAATTTTGTTTGTAATTCAGTTTCATATTAACGTATCATGATAATGTTGTACAAAAAAAATTGCTTAAATGCTTTCAAGAATGCATTTACTAGTAAAACTACAAATCTCATCTACAAAATTCCACTGAATTAGCCGACTCATTCATACTACTAAGTTATTGTATAGTTGTGATCATAGACCAGACAAATTGGCAACTATGAAGCCGATCAACAAAAAGAATTTTGATCCTTCAATGTTATGGAATTTAAGAAGTTTTAATCTTTTGTCAATTCAAACAGTTGGAACTGAAACAATTCATATATGTTCTTGTATTTTTATCAATTTTTTAAATGCTTGACGCAATAAGGTAGAAACACAGAAAGATGCCTTTGTTCCTGAGTAATTTGAATTGATTCAGTTTAATGAGGAATTGAGCCACAATAAAGCATTTCATACAAGACTTTTTACTGTTTAGTTGGTCATTTGTGGTTCATTTCTAATGGAAAAATGAAAAGAATGGAAATATTTTGTGTTAGATGCTCGTGATGTCCGTACCATGTTATTCGTTCATGTTTGACTGATAAGACATAATCAAACAAACTTATAAGTCATGCCAAAGGTATTGCAAAATTTTTTGATGAAAACCCATAAACCTTATGTTTTTAATATGCTGGCAAACAAACTAACAGTTTCATGAAAATTTCACTGCAACAATTAAATTCAAATTAATTTTTTGTTTGTTTGATTGCTTAAAAAGAACTTAATAATGTTACTTAGCAAATGTTTTTGAATATTTTTTGCCTGCTGAATTACCATTTTCTACTACCAAAACAAAAAGTTAAAAGGATGACAGTTACTTTATTCTCTCGGGCTCATCTCCAAAGCTCCCAAAAAAATTTTTTTAACGTGTTTAGAAAATGCAAATCTAAAATTAAGTTCACATGATTTTGATATTTCAACTCTTATTAATTTAAATTATTTTCTCAAAACAGATTTCAAAAAAATAGCGGTGCAGAATGGTGATTTCTAATTGATATCATAACATCATTGAGTTCTACGAGGACTTGCTTAAAATAAAACTGTACATATTTAGGTGGTGCAATGATTAGCACAGCAGACAATATTTTTTCTTCCAGTTGGATTTCAGAATGTGATAAATAAAACTATTCAAATGAAAAGAATAGAAAATCCAAGGAATTTAAGATTGAAAGGAAAATATTATACATTTTATTGGGAAAAACCCTTTGGAATCTTGGTTGGAATTTAACTTTTAATTAACGTTTCAGTATACTGTTACACACAAAAATTGGTCAACAGCTTTCAAGGATGGATTTCCTATTTTTACTACAAATTGGCTATTTTATAGTTGGGTTCAATGTCCACACAAATTAACAATTAAAAAGCCGTTCAACAGAAAAAAAAATCGATCTTTCAGGGTAAAAGAATTTAACAAGTTTTCTTTTATTTTTTCAAATCAAATACTTGGAACTTTAACAATTCATATGTGCTCTTGCATTTTTTATCAAATTTTTTGAAGGCCTGACGCAGTAACGGCAGAAACACCGAAATATGTCATTTTGTCTGGTTAATTTGGATTTATTTGGTTCAATGAGATTTTGAGCCACATTAGTGCACTTCAGGTATACAACACTTTTTGCTGCTTATTTGGTCATTTTGCGATCTGTTTCTGCCCACACTAAATAAATTGTAATAATACAACACGGACTGTCAATTTTGGCAAGAAGGTAGCCATATTTAAGCAGGGAAAATTGATTTATGACTTTTTCCAGGCAAGTTATGGAGACATATTTCCTCGAACGAAACGTCTGCAGTTTCAAAAGTCTTTTGATTCTCCCATGCCATTTTCTCTGTAGAGGGGGAAATAAAAAATATCAAATTATTCTGCTCTCTCTGTGAACAAAATTGGGGGCGTTTTTCTCCAATTGGGACTAAACCTTTTTTAACACTGACTATAATTTTAAAGGCCTAAGGGGAGGTGACGATCCCTGGGCGGTCACTTTCCAGATTTCCTGGTAATTTTTAGTATTTATAACCTAAATTAAAGTTTAAAGTCTTAGGAATCACAATTATTGCTCACTTTTATCATCTTTTCGTGGAACCAAGGAAAGATGACATTGATCCTTGCAAACAAGATTGCCCATAAAAATGACCCTTGCAAGTTTTACACGTTTATAATTAAATTTTGCGCCTAATGAAATTTTTCACCTAATAACTATCCTTACTCTGCAATGGTTTAAAAATACCAATTATAGAGGTTCGTAAACTTCCGGGGAAAAACAAACTGTTCCAAAACCTGTTCTGTTTAGCTTTTGATGCAACAAAAGAAATATGCAGAATAGCTACACATGAACGGATTAGTTACAAGATAGACATGGGTTCGTTCAAGGGTACTTTTGTAGAGCCAGTTCAAGTCATTGGGGTCAAAAAGTCAGCTGCAGCTAGAGAAGCATTCAGAAATGACCCTGAAGGTTTCAGAAGAGGCGTGAACAAGTGAGTGGTAAAAAGCATTCAAAGTAAAGTTTTCACTAAATTTTGTAGCACATTTTGTCCAGGCCGAGATGTCGATCATACGAAAAGATTGATATAGTCAAGACCAATGTTAATTTTCCTAAATTAATCGCATTGCCGAGAGCACAGGACAATGTTTGCAAAGATTTTTGATCAATGTTTCCCAGGTGACTTCAACCTAAAGTCTTTTCACACATCCACTCAAGGTCTTTTCATAATCAATATAATTCAATTGCAGTCTTCGCATATCCGATATCGGCGGAATACTCTTTCCAGAAGTTTATAATAAGTTGCCATACATATCTAAATTGTTTTGTTTTCAAATCAGTAAAGCAAGTTAGATTTTAATTTCTTTTCTTAAAAACCTTTCTTAAGTTTTGGACAAAAAAGATTTAATTGAGTTTTGTGCTCTAAAACATTGATGGACAAGACTTCAAAATGTATATATTGTCTAGAACTTCGAAAATCGTTCTTTGTCAGAAATTTTATTCGAAATTTTCAGTCTGGTCTTACAAGAACAAAAATTTTGCGTTTTCTGACCAATTTAGTTATAACTTTCATTCTTCCGACCCCTCTTGAGGGGGGAGGAACTATATGCTCAAAACTATATGCTAAACAATTTTCGCCGATCAAAATATTTATAGTAGAGAGTTGAGACTGGTATCATTGGAAAGCTCGTCCAGCGTAGAATATGGAACTAAAAAGATTTCTTCTTTTTTGTTTTTTTACAGGAAGTTATCGCGTTTAAACTTCTGAGAAAAGTAAAGTGAACTCCGTTGTTTTTATTCAAATTTTCCGAAATTTTTGCCTAAAATTTCATCAATTTCGCTAAAATTCGTTAAAATTTTTAAGAATAGTGTTGTTGATTTTATTTTAAAGACAAAAAAAGTCGTATGAAATTTTCTGTAATATGACAGGTTTCATTGGCTATTCATAGAGAAATAGATGAGCCGAACTGATATTAGTAGATAGCTGATGGCTTTCATGACTTTGAAAACAATTATCTAAAAAAAAATTTTTTAATTCGCAATTTTATTATTTTTATTGTCTTTTTGTTTCTTAGTCCCGTTAATTACAAGTCAAATATGACATTATTGGTGTCAAAGGAAGGTGGCAAAAGAGATTGGTGTCAGAAAATTTTATTTTTTTGAAGAATTCTTTATGGCCTTACTGGCTTCGAAAACGGTTTCTCACAAAAAAACCAAATTAATTTGATTTCTGTCATATTTGACGCGTTCTTTTTGTAGACGCAAGAAATATTCTGAATTAATGCAGATCTCAAGGGCTTCGTTTGGACGAATAAATGAACCTATTTAGTTATTTCAATTTGTGATTAATGGCTTTCATCACTTTGGAATTAATTTCATTTTTTCTCTTTTGTCTAATTGTTACCTAGTCTAATTAATGAAAAGCTTCAATTTACATTATCGGCGTTTACAGAAGGCGCAATCGGAAATATTTTACGGCCAAATTATGGATTTACGGCTTCGACATCGTTTTCTGCCAAGTTTTAATTGAAATTTTGTTTGTTGTCTTTTTGTTGTTCTTTTTTAATTGCAAAAAAAATGAATACTGACAGGTATTAATGCCCTTCTTCAAAAACACTGACATGCGTAAGCTTATGGGATTTCCAGTGGCTTTTATTACTTTGAAACTATTTGTTTTTTAAAATAATATGCGAATTTGTGACTTCAGTGTTTTTGTTCTTTTCTGTCTAATTTTTACTAAGCCTTGTTATGAACTTGTTCCATATCATTTCTTGGAGATTACACGTTATGTTGTTTTGTTCCAGTTTTGCCTGACTCTACGTTGACTTTGTTATTAAGTTTTGTTTCTATAACGGGCATAAAGTTTTTGATGTAATTAATGTTTGATGTTGTTGTTGTTTGATTTTGCTGTTTGTCTTAACTCGCTTTCTTAATACTGGCATATATCATCAATTCAGTGCATCATTTCTTACTCCACTGAGTTATTTGCTTTGGAGGCTATCTTTTCATTCATACACTATTTTTTGAAGAATACTTGGGATTTTTTGTTTTTTTTTTTTTGATTTTTTGGGATTCCCAAAAATGATGTTTGGATTTTTCTATCTGTTTCTCATTTGGTAGACAATTATGCCAAATTTATGGATGAGCGGGGTCGGAACCTTATGAGCGATCGCACCTTACCGAGCCTCCATGTTTTATTATTAATTTGAATCGCTTCATTCCATTTTCATTTTATTTGCTTCTTAATTACTGTTTTTCGCCTAGAACAAAAACAGTCCAGTCCAGTCCAGTTATGTTTTAGGCTAATTGACCAGGGCTTCGAATTGGTCGGAGTTTCAGTTGTCAGAAATCCGTTTGACATGATTGTGACAAAAAGTATCGCGAAACGGACAGTCAAGTTTACTCATCCAAAAACTGGCCAACTTATTTGGACGCATCTTCGCAATTATTCCAAGATAGAACCCCCTTTAAGATGGCAAACATACAGAAAAGCGATGAGAAATGCTGTGAGAAATGGATCAGCGAAAATAGCCAATAAAGACGAGATAGACATCATGATAGATGATATGAAAATGATCGCAGAAACTAGGTAAGCTGCAGTAATAGAAACAGAAAAAATTCTCTAAATTCATTTCTTTAGAATACATATGAGCGAAAGTTATACAATGAGGAGGGGATAGATTAACGGGTTCGCACCCAGTATTTGCCCAATCATATTGTCGGTCCCTGGTTCGAGATTCTGGATTAGCAAAAAGGAACTCGCGTGCTGACATTTCGGGATGACGCGGGATAATGTGATAAAAATATGAACCATTTATGCAAAGAAAGAAACAATGATCAGACGATACAGACATATATAAAGTGGAGGATTAGAATATGAGTAATTTACATGTTTTAAAAGAAAAAATTTTGTTCCAATTTGTTCAATTGTATTTAAAGTTATTCCAGCACTCCTTTGTTGTTGAGTTAGAGGTTACTAAGCTAACAATTGCAATTAAGACTCAATGACATATATAAATGGATACAGAAGTACATGGATAGGCGTATATGGAGATAGATGGATATATTTTTGTTCCGACCCCTCTTGAGGGAGGGAACTATATGCTCAAATGGGTTTTTTTGTTCAGACAATTTTGACCGATCGATATATTCATCGTACAGAGTTGTAAATGGTATAATTAAAAAGCCGGTCGGGCCAAAATATGGAACTAAAAAGATGTTTTTGAATTTCTTGTTCTAGAGCGGGTTACCGATGTTTAAATGTTTGTGAATAGTGACCGATTTGCGTTATTTTTATTCACATTTTCCGGAGTTTTTGCCTAAAATTTCGTGAATTTGCTAACATACGTTAAAATTCTTACAAATAGTGTTGCTGATTTTATTTTCAAAAAGAAAAAGGAATTGTTCAGTATTTGGTTTATTTTTGTGTCAAAATTATTGACTATATATTTCAAAATTTAGCTTTGTCATTAAGGGTAGCACAAAAAATGTTCTTTAGTCCAATTTGATAAAATTTGCCGGAAGCATACACTCAAAACCCACTAACACAGTCTTTTTAAACTCCAAAGGGGTTAGTTCTACTTCCGCTTCCATTGAGAGTGCTCTGTAATTAAAGTTTTGCCGTTTTTTTGACAACTTTTTTGATGATTATCAAAAACAAAGCATTTGTTTGTGATTTCTCTCTAACAAATTATATATATATATATATATATATATATATATATATAAAATTCGCACAAATTAAGTGTTTTTAATGGAATGGACGAGCAGCATTAGCAAGGCTAGTTTTAGACCAGTCTTGTACTGTTACAATCCAAAAAGAATTCGGATTGTTAACATTCGGTCTTATAAAAAAAACTTTCTTTGTTATATTAATTTAAAAACAGATCAATTCAAATCAACGTTCACTGGTGATAGTTCCAACTAACATCCCTATCAGCTCCACATTAAAGTATCTAGTTTTTTTCAAAAATTTTTGGTCATTTTGACCTTTGAAATTATTTGACTTTTAAAAAACATTGTTTTATTGAAAATTGCCACTATTGTTATCTTAATTTGGTACCCTGGTTGCTTAGGGTCAGCAAAAAAAGCTAGTTCCTTCTACTGAATAAACAATGCACCTCTTTGTTGATTTTTTTGCGTTAAATTATTGTTTTGTAGCTTTGATTTAACTCGATTTCACAATTTTTGTTTTACATTATTGTCCTTTCACATATAACAATGATGGCTTTCGAAATAAGGCACATTTGAACATATCAAAATCTTCAAAGGTCTCAATGATGGTTTTAACGGCCTAGACACCACTTTTTCGAAGAAGTTAATTGAATTTTTTATTTTTGTATTTAAATGTGGTTTTTACTTTGCTTTTTAAAAAATTCTTGGATAATGAGAAGTCTCATTGGTTTTTCGGGAATAATAGATGGACTGAAAGTCTGATTTTAGTAGATAGCTGATTGCTTTCATGACTTTGAAAACAGTTGTTTTCAAAACTAAGAATCAGTTAGATTCGCATTTTTGTTCTTCTTATTGTCTATTTGTTACCCAGTCTCGTTAATAACAGGTCATATATGACATTGTTGGCTTCAAAGTAAAGTGAAATTTTACAATATCAAATGTTTTCAAAGAATTCGTTATGAGATTACTGGCTTCGACACGGTTTTTTTTGCAAAATTAAGTAAATTAATTTACAATTTTCGACATATTTCACATATTTCTGTACACGTAAGACATATTCTGAAAAATTACAGGCCTTAACGGGTTTTTTGAACAAATAAATGATTGTTTTTGGTTTTTATTTTGTATTTATTGGCTTTCGTGACTTTGAAAGTATTTTTTTCGAAAAATTCAAAAATATTATTCAGTTTTGCATTTTTTCTTTTTTATGCACCTGTTACCTAGTAATTTTTGGGGGTTTTCTGTTTGTTCCTCATTTGGTAGACAGTTAAGCAAAAACTGTGGATGAGCAGGGTCAGAACTTTATGCGCAATGGCACATTACCAAGCCTCCTTGTCAGTTCTACTATTATATCAGTTTCAATTTGCAACGTAAGAATGTAACTTTTCTCTATTGTGACTAAAGAAATCTGGATTAAAAGCGTAAGCTTGCAGCGCCAAAAGTGAAATGAGAAAGTTCCTGTATACAGAGCCAGATGTTCCTGTATACAAGACATGCTGATATACATGTTCATGATCTTCTGGCATTTTCAAACTCAAATTTTTTGTTCAAAGTTTGCTGACTCTGCAAAATTAGCTTGGAAAATCTGGCTTAGCATGTGAAACCGCTAATGGTTCCCTGTAAACGCAAAATTTGCTCAGTAGGCATAAACTGAACCACGTAATCTATATGTCTAACGCCCATTCTGATGACATCTTTATTCCAAGAGCCAGCAACACAAGTTGATCCATAAGATGGAATCTTTATTCTAGAAGCTGGCTTTTTCGAGAGATATCAATACAACATCTCCCTATGTTATCATGTACCAAAAACATAAGAAAAAAAACTGGAAACTAAGTCAGGAATTATGCAAAGAGAAAAAATTATTTATTGTTGACTTACAGTTTGATTTCATCACTTTTTACGACTCTGAGAAAAATCTTGGAATTCGGCAGTTAATATTTTATAGTTGAAGTAGTTTTTTCACGACTTGAAACTTGAAAATGGGTTTCTGTTTCTGAATGATAGACTTAAAATTCAGGTTCACCTATCATAGGTTTCAGTAATTAAGAATTGCTGGTAATAATCGAGCTGGAAAAATTAAGTTTGAAGAAAAGAATTGTATACAAACTTTCACCATTAACCAGTTGATTTAAGCTCACACTTCCTACACATACAATCACCCCTTCTACACACACACAGACACACACACACACACACACACACACACACACACACACACACACACACATACACGCACGGACACACACACACACACACATACACGCACGGACACACACTCAAACACAAAAACATACACACACATACAAACACGTACACACAAATATAAACACATACACACACACACAAACACACACACACACACACCCACTCGCACGCTAGCACACACACGCGCGCACACACATACACACACACATACACGCACGGACACACACCCAAACACACAAAAACATACACACACATACAAAAACGTGCACACAAATATAAACACATACACACACACACAAACACACACACACACACCCACTCGCACGCTAGCACACACACGCGCGCACACACATACACACACACATACACGCACGGACACACACTCAAACACACCAAAACATACACACACAAACAAACACTTACACGCAAATATAAACACATACACACACACACACACACACAAACACACACACATGCACACATACACGCACGGACACACACTCAAATACACAAAAACATACACACACATACAAACACATGCACACAATTATAATCACATACACACACACAAACACACACACACACCCACGCACGCTCGCACACAGACACACACATACACGCACGGACACACACTCAAGCACACCAAAACATACACACACATACAAACACTTACACGCAAATATAAACACACGCACACACACACACACACACACACACGGACACACACTCAAATACACAAAAACATACACACACATACAAACACATACACACTAATATAAACACATACACTCACACATACACACATATAAAAACACATACACATGCACACTTATATACACACATACACTGGCAAAACACACATGCACACACGCATATATACAAATACACACATACACACACCCACACATTAACACAAACACACACAAACACAAACGTACACACACATACACACACAAGCGCACACACAAATACAAACAAACTCACACATAAACACATACAGACACATACACACACGCAAATACCTACATCTACACACTCATATACTTACACATATACACACACCGCTTACACACCCAAAAGCACACAGACATACAGACACAAACACACACATGCACATACACACACATCCCATACACGCACACGTACATACCTACAAATACTTACACATGCAAACACACATACGCACACGTAAACACTCACATACTCCTACCTACATATGAAAACACATATATACACAGACACACCTATACACACACAATCACACATACACACACATAGACACATAGACACATTCACATACGCACGCATGCACAACACCTACACACATATACACAGATACATGCAGACAGACACACACATATACACATAAACATACAAACACAAATCCACACATACACATACACCAAACACACACACACACACACACACACACACAAACACATACACACACTTAGACAAACATACAAACACATGCACACATACACAAACACACACACATGTACACACACATACACACTCACATATATAAACATACAGGTACACATACACATAAACGCACATGCACACATACTCATACACACACATAAACACACACACACACACACACACACACACACACACACACACACATACACGCATACACACTCACATATACACACATAAATACACATATAAAAACACACACACACACCTACACACACATGCACACATACACACTCATGCACACACAACCACACACACACACAAACACACATACAGAAACACACACACACTCTCTCACACACACACACGCGCATGCAACACCCCCACCTACCTCGCCCTACCCTCCCCAAAAAAATCAATCATTTGCTTTTCAAGAATCAATTTTGGCGCACTTTTTTATATTTAGCGACCAGATATACATTTATCTTATTTATTATCAGATGCATCCAGAAAAAAAAAACAGTTTTGATCAGACATAACTTCGCTCTTGATCAACAAAATTTAGACAATTCGGTTGGGTAGAGGTGGAGGGGACCCTAGTGATCGCGCGCGCGGGGGGGGGGGGGCATTAAAGGAAAGGGTTTAAACCTAATCAATGTTTCAGCGAACAAATGATGAAAGAATACAATTTCACATACATCCGAATTCAACTTGAAGACCTAATCGCCGATCCAGCTAAAATAGCCAAGAAGTTCTGTTCAATTCTCGAATTGGAATGTTACAGAGAATACATTGACGGTGTGGTGAAGGGAACATTTGATGAGGCTAATCGGGCCAGAAAAGGGGCCGACTGGACGCCTGAACAAATCAGACAAATCGATAGAATTGTGAAAGAAAACCCTAGAATATTCGTAATGCCGGAATACTCAAAATTCAACAGCTGAGTTATCGATCCCGGGTTGAGGAATTGTAGCCAAATTATTTAATTAAAATCGCCGCTAGATAGTGACATAAGATATAAATTATGCCATTCATAAATTGTAAATGCTGCAATTAGGCAAGACATCATATAGCAAGTCAACCCCATCTTAGTATGGAGGGGGATTTTCTCACAAACATTAACTACAGAGCAACGTTCAACTCGGCCCTCGTCAATCATTTGCATATTAAGGGTATGATCACAGTATAGTTTTTTTCCTTTTCTTAAAGCGATGAAATTGTTATGATAAATTTGTAAACTACGATCATTTGGTCAATGATTATTATGCTTAGTCACAACCAAGCCCTGAAAATAAACTGCTCGTAAAAAGACTTGAGGTTTGAAAATATCCTGGGCTTACCAACCAGAGTATTTCAGCACTGAACCAGTGTAAATGCAGAAACTGTATATGGACGTATTTACACTTGTACATAGATCAGTTTTTTTCAGATTAAAATTGTACTTCTGTTTTTATCGCGATTGTACCCCTCCATAGCAACAATCACGCAATTATCAGCCTAACTAAAATTATTGTGTAACTATTGTCAGCCCAAAAAAAATTCTGTTTTAAACCTGACTCAACACTAAAACACAGCATCACTTACCAGGCATATCCACAGCGTACTGCATTACACCACAGGCAAATTCACACCATACTACTTCACTGTACAAGCATGCCAAGACAATACTATGCGTAACGCTACTACACTACTTCATGCCAATTCGAAGGACGATGCAAATGAAGTAAATCTGAATAAATCGAGAGAAAATACAAAAGAGCAGCAGAAAGGAAATATTGCAGCAGAAAGGAAATTATAAAGAATATAAGAGATTACATTACACTCCAGAATTTACAACTGCTAAGTGACTCGGGAGATCGCCAACACACCTGCTAATTGAACCGTGAGCTCCTGATAAAGTCTGCTAAGTGACCGGGGATATCTTGAATACACGTGCCTAGTGACCCAGGAGATCGCGTATACACCTGCTAATTGAAACGGGAGATAGTGAATTTACCTGCAAAAACTTGGGAGTTTGTGAATAGCCCTGCCAAATGATCCAGAAGCTCAAGAACATACCTGTGCTGGTTATACCTCTATGCAACCGCACCCATCACGCACCACGATTAATCCGAAACGGAACCCTCGCACAACCAAACGCAACACGAATGCAACTGAAACGCACCACTAAATCACCCTAAACGCACTCATTAAAACCGTTTGCTGTCTCCAGTATCAGTATGCACTCAGAGTGCGGTATGCAGGTAGCTGTTTTCTTTGGTAACGTGTTCTCACAAAAACAAATGCATTTTGCATGCTTTTCAGACATGCTCAATAACTTTCAATGTTTTTGAAATTTTCACATTTTTGATTTTATTATCGAATAACTCTAAACAGTCTGAATTGTTGTTTTGCTTTTTTCTGGACATAATGACCACATATTCCGATCTTTTACTGGTTTTACAAGTCAATAATGAAACTGGCAGGTTCAGTGCTGGAATACTCTGGGTGGTCAATACGTCCTTGCGTAATAAGTGCCGCAGCTGACGTTGATCACTAAAGCTAATCATGGTTTTAATTACTTACAATCGAGTCGACTGCATAAGTCTTCTCCGTAGAAAACCAAAGTTTGCTTAAACCTGTCACAACTGCTTTCCTAATTAACTTGTTCACTTTTTGTTGCCCTGATCAATGCTTTTCCGAACCGAAAGCAATGTAAGAAAAGCGTGGAAAACTACTGCAGAAAAACAGCTGCTAACTATTGCACTGCGGGATGCGATATTAGGCAAAAGTTTGCATAAGTTAAGCGTTATTTGTTGCAACTTGGCGAAAAATTTTAAGTAATCGTTTTTTGGAAATTACGTTTTTATCCATTAAAAAACTTGAAAGCGTTACTTTCATTGTTTAGGATACCTGACTACTTTATAGGGTGAAAAATATATTAGGGTTCCGTCTTTGATTCTTTTAGTTGGTTTTCACCTAATTTCCATAAAAATTTAATTTAAAAAATTTGTCTAACGGCTTTCAAAATTAACGTCGCTTAATCGAGTTTTCGCCTAATACCCTACATCTCACTTAACTATCCGCCTATTACGCTGAATTGTCAACATATTTTTATTATAAAATCACTATTTGTCAACTCAACAAATCTTTGTCAGTATTTGTTCGCTTGGAATTGGAAAATCAATTTCCTTCAGTGACTCTCAAACGCTTTCTTGCATAATCTCATCACTTTTGAACATATTTGTGCACAATTTTGACACTTATCTTACATAGTTTCCCGTCTTGGCCATTTAGCACTTTACTGAAATTCAAAAATTTTGACTTAGACGGTTTAGTTTTGAGACGGTGAGACGTTTCTGAGACTGTTCCGAGACGGTGTTATTTCTGAGACGGTGAATCAAAAAATGTAATTTTTGTCAATTTTTGTTAATCAAAAACATCAAAACATCAAAAATCTGAAAAAAGATATGAAATTGTTTGGTACCAAATATCTATTACCATAATAAAATGCGCTTTTTTGAACTGCTAAAATTATGTAAACAATGAACTAATTTTTTTTTGAAATGCGTGCAAAAATTATGTAGGAAACTTGTGCTGATTTTTTGACTGTGCTGATTTTAAGTAAGAAGTAAGCTGGAAAATGATCTGAATATTTGCGAGAAATGTGTGAAAAAGATGTAAGGAATGCGCAAAAAGCTTTGATTTTGGAATTTCTGGATATTATGGATAGAAGTAAGAGATGTGCTTTTTTTAGCAGCACCTAAAGCTAAATCGTCAGATCGTAATAAACTTTTTTTGCATAATTTCCACTCAAACAACGGATTTTATAAAAAAAATTTATGCTTACTTCCGCTGACACAACAACCCTTGTTCAAACTAACGCGATCTATTTTTTTGTTTGTTATCAAAATACATATTTGAAACGTCTTTTATTCAAAAATAGCAATCAATATGTAATCAATTTTAAATTCGAATTTTTAGTTCCTTCATTCTTTCTCTTCAAAGAACATGTGATCAAAGTAAGGCCGCCTTGATCAGGTGTTTCTTCTCAGGAGTCAAACTTTGAGGGAAGACAATGTTGAACTTGATAAAGAGATCCCCGTACAGTTTTGAGGAGTCCTTAGGGTTCGATATTTTCATTCCCTCGTTCAGAACTTTCTTCTGGTACCCGTGTGTGATAATCTCGTTTATGGGGATGTTAAGTTCCCTGTTGTCCAGGGTTTGGATTGAGACGTTGCAGCCGGTCAGGGCCTAGAAAAAATCAGTTTCATTCCAATCAAACATATATCCTCGAGTTTCTATATAATTCTAATTCTTTGCAACACTTTCGGGAAATTGGGATACCGATTTGGGAATTTTAGGCTCGGCAGAGATATGACTATCTGATTGGACCAAAAAAGAGAAAAAATCGATAGGATTTCATTGATTTGTTTCAGTTCAAAAATAGAGAGAAACAATAGATTTTATTGGAGGTAAAATAGAGCAATACTGTAAGCAAATGCACAGTATGTGAGTCTACTTCACGCTGAACTTTTACTCGAGTCAAATTATTATGCTCGACGCCTTCTTCTTAACTAAAATTGGGGTCAGATTGTTATATTTTTTGCTTATGCGTCAAAAATTGGGGCGGATCAATTGGCCGCGCGACATAAAAAATAGCCAACACTCGTTTTAGCCGACAATTAAGCAAATAAACAAGCTATATGTGGGAAAAGCAGCGTTCCTGTTTTAAAACAAACATACATTCAGCTATAACTAGTAGTAGCTATATCTATTAGCTAATTTAGCTATGCCTCAGCGGCCCGTGGTTCTAAAATAATTAACTCGAAACTTCTAATAACACTATATGAACTTTACTGTTCTGATTTCTGTCATTTTGCATCGTCCAGATGAAATCTGTCGGCCAAGTGGCGTGTCGAATATTTTCCGCTGGAGCCCCCCTCCCCCCTCACCCCACGGTCCTATATAGCGTAAACTTAGGCACCCCCCAAATATTAATGTTTTCATCCCTTCTGGAAAGGTTATTTATGTTTATAATTGCATGCCTACTATAATACATCAATAACTATCGACAAATATTTTCAGGAAAACCAAAGTAGTTGACCCCTTAACAAAACACGTAATTATTAAAACCGCTATGAGAAAAAGTTTTTGGTTGATGTTTACATTATATGCCCTGCGTTATTAATATACACATATTAATTTCAAACCACCGCTCTGTTAATTTTTTCTAAACGCCCGATCACGTTTAGTCACAGGTTATGAATTAAAAGACATATATAATGTTAAAACATATTTAAATGGGGGTGCCTAATTAACTGGTGGGGGAGCGGAAAAGGTCCGGCATTTCTTCAAATTTGTTTGTCGGCTAAAACCTCTAGACCCGTCGAGCATGAGTGAGATAATTGATTTTCGAATGCATTTCAATCAACACCTGTTGCGATAATAGCAGTTGAAAAAAATGCCAGTGTAATAAATTTTAATGGCCGATCGACACTGGAAAAAAACTTTATCATTAGACTACGAGTTTATCACAATCTTTTACCGCCATTGTTACTAAAAAAACAGTTGCGGTAAAAGAGTGGTGATAAATTCGTAGTTTAATGATGAAAACAATTTGATAAACTTGTAGTCTAAAAAACTTGGGCGGTGAGTGTTGTATGCGTGGTGTGGGTGGTGTCTGTGAGGTGTGTATGTGGTGTGTGTGTGCGGTGTATATGTGGTGTGTGTGTGTGTGGAGTGTGTGTGGTGTGTGTATGTGTGTATGGGTGTGGTGTGTGTGTGTGTGGTGCGTGCGTGTGGGGTGTTTGCGGTGTGTGGTGTGTGTGCGATGTGTGGTGTGTGTGTGTGTGGTGTGGTGTGGTGTGTGTGTGTGTGTGTGTGTGTGTGGTGTGGGTGTGTGTGTGTGGTGTGCGTGCGCGCGTGGTCAGCGTGTGTGTGTGTGTGTGTGTATGTGTGTGTCTAAGTGTGTGTAACTGTGTGTGTCTGTGTGTGTGTGATGTGTGGTGTGTGTCTGTGTGTGCGTGTGTGTTAATTCGTGTGTGTGCGTGTGCGTGTGTGTGTGTGAGTGCGTGCTTTCATGTGCGTGTGTGTTTGTGTGGGTGTGTGTGTTTGTATGTGTGTAAGTATGAGTAAGAGTGTGGTTTTGTGTGTACGTGTGTGTAATTGTGTGCCTGTGTATGCGTTTGTGTGTGTGTGTGTGCGCGCGCGTGTATGCGTGTGTGTGTGTGTGTGTGTGTGTTTGCGTGTGTGCATGGGTTCGTTTGTGAGTGCATGCGTGAGTGTGCGTGTGTGGGTGTGTGTGTGTTTGTGTGTGTGTGTGTGTTTGTTTGTGCGTGCGTGCGTGGGCGTGTGTGTTCGTGTGTGTGAGTGTGTGTGCGTGCGTGTGTGTGTGCGTGTCTGTGTGTGTGTGTTTGTGTGTTTGTATGTGTGTGTGCGTGAGCGTGTGTGCGTGAGTGTGCGTGTGTGCGTGTGTGTGTGTGTGAGTGTGTGTGTGTGTGTGTGTGTCTGTGTCTGTGTGTATGTGTGGGGGGCATGAGGACAAAACGAAGAACACATCCGAAGAAATATCACTTACTTTTGAAAACGTAATAGTCCACAAAAAAATAAAAGTGAAAAACCAATAAAGTTGTGTTCAATTTTGATTTTAGAATGTATTTTGTTGAGTGATAATTCATAGATCAGGACGATTGGTTGATTAATTTACAAGGCTGTGATATAAGCTTTCAAATTTGAGAACAAATGAGTCTGACAAAAAAAGCAGGGAAATATTACGCTTTAAAAGTCAACAAAATTCAAGCATAGAAATTAAGCCACGGAAATAATCTAGTGCAAAGAATGCAAACTTGAACTATATAAATTGGGACTATATTGGTTGGGGTGAAAGTTGGGGTGGGAGGGGGAGGGGGGCAACTACCGTTTACACCTAGTGTTTTAATCACCCTGGTCGTACTTAATATGGGTCATGTCATCACGTTAATAACGGTAAAGCTGATATGAAACTTTCTGTTTATATCCAATAAATCCAGTCAATGACTTCAATTCATTCAATCGTTTAGCTTAGAAAACGAGTATCATTTAGAACTGAAATTCCCAAGTTTTTTCAGGCTAAGTTTTCCGTTTGTACCCCCCCCCCCCTCCCGTTACACGTTATGCGCCCCCAGTTACACAGCACGTATCATCACATAGTAAATTATTGTGAAAAAATATTGCAAATGATATATGTACCCACCAAGTTGGAGGGGTCACAAATGGAAAAGATCCGTTTTAAAATTCGACGTCTATCTTGCAAGATGATCCAAATCCATTGCAATATAACCGACCAGGTGTCGACTGGGGGTTTATAATATTACCTCTCCAAGTTGTACTGTGGCAGTGTAGATCAAGTCACTTCCCACTCTCTCGAACCTAGCATGTGGTTTGTCCTTGAGAATGAAGACAATGTCGGCTGGGATAGTGTTGGGACCCTGGTCACCCTCTTTTGGAAAGGTGATTTTAGTGCCACTCTTCCACCCTGGCTTCACTGTTATGGTCAGGATCTTGTCTCTAATGCTGGATGTGTGGCCGTCTTCATTCATGACCTGCAAACAAAACCGACCATTACTTAATAGTTGAAATTTTTAGCTTAAAATAAGAGTCAACATTTCGGTACTGTTTTCCTCATAAACAAGTTGAATTGGCCTGAAACATATGTAAATTTTATTCATTTTGGAGTTTCTATCATCTGTACGGGAAACCAAAAACACCATCAAAAATTATCGTCATTTTGACGTAAAAACCCACAACTCCACAAAAATACCAAAAGGCTGCAAACGTTTGTGAAATGCCAACATAGGCTAAAGCAGATTCAAAACCACAAAATTTATGTTTTTTGTTAATTTTTCCGAGGAAATTGTTTCCTTTTGAGACATTTAAGGTCTGCAAAAAGGGTGTAGTATCTAGGGGGAATCAGAGGACGGGAATTGGAACCACTTACCCTTCTCGATATCTTCATTTTTTTGATACATCCGTGGTAAATTTCCTCCAATGTGAGATAGAGATCTCTCTCAATTGGGGAGTCCTGTTGCTTCCTGCCCCTCCCGTGAAGTCCCCCGAATCCCATGTCCAATTCGCCGTCTCGTCTGTCGTACCATTCTAAGAAGTTTCTAAGCTATACTTGAAATTCAAAATTTAACGGCCTCGCTTGCGTGACATGATTCTATGAATTTTGATCTCGGACAAAGGTCAATTCAAATTTTAAAACACAGCCGGCAGATTGCCGGAAAATAACCACGATAGACGCTTGTGGACTTCCATGAATTGAAACAACTGAAGAAATAAGATAGAGAGATTGACCACCAGTCCTTTAATAAACCACTCGATTTTTTGGTTAGATTCGGAATGTCATTTTTATGAGACACATACGCTCTATAGGGAAAAAGTCCTAATGGAGCTTCTTCAAAATGAATATCCGAAATCAAAATCTCAAGACTCTAATACTAAAAAATTAGGCCACATACCTTTGGCACTACTTAGATGCACACTATTAACTTTTAACTGGTAAATGTTCATAACATTTAAAGTTCATTAAGCGAGTTCAGATGTCATTTTAAGTGAGGTAAGTCATGCAATTGAAATAGAACAAATGACGTCACGCACACAAATTTTAACTGCAAAGCTACCTGAATTCCAAAAATTCAGGTAGCACGAATCATCAATGGAGACGACGAATTAAAAAAAACATAGCAGGACAAGTCCTGACGTACAATACAAAGACGTTTCATTGACTAAACAGAAAACTAGACCTAGAACGGACCATGAAAGGATTGGAAAACTTCTTTAGAAAAAAATCCAATCCAAAAAAATTAACATAGCCGGAAGAGTTCCGGAAACGACTCGAAGTGAAAATCCATATAAACGCCATCCAACTACTCATTAAACAAAACGTGCCTTCACTAATTTATGATTATCTTGAAACAAAGTCATGAAACAAAAAAGTAAAAACAAAATCAAATCTGTTAAAATATGATAAAAAATTTGATCAAATTTTGTTATAAAATGAGATCCCGAAAACTATCTCTGCCAAAAAAACTTCATGAAAACAACTAGTACTTACTTAAACCACTGAGGTGATATTTGAAAAAAATACTTTAGGTTAAATTATGAAAAGAAAGCTCTTAAAAAACAACTTTCACTGAAAAACTGGAAAAAGTTATCAAATTCTTTAAAATTTCAAAAGCATATAAATCCAAAGAAAAATTCCCATCAGCCAATAGGTTATCCAAATGCTCGCAAAACAATAAGCAGGTCATAATAGGCTAAGAAACTTGACTAAAAACAGAGAAAAAAAACGAAAAACGGCAAAAAAAATTACGAAAAATAGTTCCAATTTTTGCCATTTTTTTGTCATATTTCTCAACAAAAAAAAATGATTCTTAACCAAAAAACTGTAATCAATTGTTATCACAACTTTGCTCAAGTTGAAGGGGTTTCTTCAATACCCATTTGAGCCAGTAAAACAAAATAATCGTCAAAAAAAACGCAAAAATTAGCCCAAAAATCAGCAAAATACATAAAAAACCTCCGAATTATCATAAAATTCACATGAATTTCCAAAAACCTTCAAAGCACTACCAAAACCAGCCTGAAATTAAAACAAAATCATAACCAAACCTCTTAACCAAAATAAATAAAAATAAACTGCTTTAAAAAGCCGCACCTGAACAAAAAAATTTCGCTCGCTTAGAGAAAATTTTTTCACACATCAATTTCTCGCTCTCTCAAAAACAGCGGTATGAACAAAAACCACTCTCTTTTCGCTCCGCTCTTCACGTTTGTTCAGCGCCAAAATCACTCCAATTTTTTTCACGCGTTTCATTTCCCGCTTCAAAAATCACTCCAATAAAATTGATTAAAAAAAGGACTTCTCCAATACTCCTCTTCGAGTCGTAAAAAAAAACAGTAAAAATCAAAGTGAAATTGCCGCATGTGAACAAAAAACCACAAGCGAGAAAGAGAAATTTGGCTCAAACAAAAAACTAGGCCTTGAATGAACTATGATGGATTGGGAAAACCATTTAGAAAAAGCCGATCGGAATCCGATGTTATTAAAATCTATCCCGTCGATGACAAAGTTTATATTTCTAGATCTTAAAAGATTTTAAATCATTGTCTGGGAAGACCAGTTTTTGAAAAAAAGAATCTCGCAAGTTCTTTTAAGATGAATCATTGTCTTGCAAGATCAAATTTTCTAATGCAATCCTGCAATGTCTTGCAACATAGCCTCCCGGTGTCCACTCGGGAAATTAAGCGGCATTTTTTACTCGGAGTTTTTGGACAAGACTATAATTCGAAAGAGTTGGTTATGATTCGAACTAACTCGTCTTAATAAGATTCTTAATAAGATCGCATATGATTCTTAATATCGGGTCTAATATTGAATTAGCGCGACCAAAAGTAAAGTCCAGACCGCGTATTTAACGGTCAGGACCTTACCCGAGTAACCCATCCCCCCTTCAGACGATGTCCTGTCGGTGTAGCATCTGTCTAATAGAATCTAGCGACCTACCAATGGGTTCAAAATCTGTCGAATTCAGTGAAAATGGCTAAATTTAAAGGAAAGTAATTTCAATTAATTTAAAAACCTGCAAATGGGTTCTGTCCTCCAAAGAACTCAGTAAACACTTTGAAGGGATCTCCGTGGAATGTGTACCCGTGGGTCCATGCCTCCGTATGATCATCCCCGTGCGGTACACCCTGCTTCAGTCCCTCCTCCCCAAATTGGTCGAAAACAGCTTTCTTCTTGTCTGGAAATATTGATAAAAAGTTAAAATTGCGTTTTGTTAACTAAAAGCGCATAAAACCGCAGAAAATATGTAATTTAGTTATTTGAAATCACCGTTAGTTTAGCCGCTCTTTTGTATTAATTCAGCACCCCACCAGTCAGCTTTTACTTCAAAATTCAACCATTCAATAACAAATGATATCAAATGATCATGATACCCGGGCCGAGGTGTCCACCCCTAATACACCGTTATTAAGCGAGATTACTCTTTTCCCCGTTATTTTTGGGCAAAATCCTCGGCCCGGGTAGAATGATAGATGATCACAAAAAAAATCATTTTGAGTTAAGATCCACATTTCATTGAAACATTAAAAGGTGCCTAATTAAATCAAAATGGGGCGAACCAGACCCTTCACTTACGCTCACGGCACCGCCTATGAAAAGTAGAGCTCAAACACTTTTTGCAAAAAAAGTTTCCGTAAAAATTTTGAAATATAGAAAATCTGCAGTGATTTAAAAGACAGCATCATCTCCGTTTCAATTCGCCCTGAAAGTTTGAGAGAGCTTTGGCTTAATTTTTGTTAATATTGTGAAAAGCAAGTATAAATTGAAGAAGTCAAACACTGACTGTGTGAAAGCGGAATTCTGATTTGAGGTCAAACTGATTGGAGAGTTCATAGGACCTTTGATACAGAATTTGATTAGGCCCTTTAAATGCCCTAGTCGAGGCCAAAAGTTTATCTTGTAAGACCTTGTAAGATTTTGTAAGGAATTCTTGTAAGACGAGCAAGATCTTACAAGATAAACTTTTCCCCGACTAGGGTGGTCGAAATAATGATGGAAACAAATTTGTAGAGGTCAAATACTAACTGTCTGATAGTACATCGTATGCTTCTGCGATCTGTCTGAACTTCTCAACTGCTCCATCTTCGCTGTTTCTCTCCGGGTGGAACTTCAGGGCTAGTTTGCGATACCTGTCAATTAAAAGTCAACTAATTAAGACAAACCAAAATTACTTTTAGATATAAAACTTACAAAGCCCGCTGTTGCTCAAGATAGCAGTCTACAGTAAAACTAAAGGTGATTTGTCGGGTCTTTATCATTATAGGGGGGGGGGTATGGGGAGGGGGGCTATAATGGGAGAGACCCGATTTGTCTCGATAAATTTTTGCTCTTAGCAAAAGTTTTGATTTATTCAACAAATTGCGTCTTTCAAGACGCGGTCCATTCAATTAGTTTCAAAGGCCTTTTAGTACATGAGTAAATCAAATATAATTAGGCATAAACAAAAAATCTTATTTGTAAACATTTGTATATAATGCCCTAGCATTAGAAGACAATTCCAAACTCGTTTTTTGCCAATAACACAAAATTGAAAAAGAAAAGATTTCTAAAATGTTTCTCAAGTAAATGATAAAGATAAACGCTAATTTGGGCTAATTGTTGTTTTTGTTACTGTTCTCCACAAAACAACAGATTGCAAGTTTTGCTCAGAAAGCTTTTTTTTCAACTTAAAGCAAAAAATATTTAGATCCTATTGTAGAATTTTAAAAACTGGGGTGGGAGATTCCCTAATCAAATCCCAACAATTTGTAGATACTTGAATAAAAAAAATAACAGAGAACTGGAGTAGTGGTAACTTCGCAAGCCTATTATCCTATATAACCGAGAGGGTTATACCAGACCCTTCTATTACTCCTAAGATTTAGATTGGAGGCAGCTTTATTTTAAAATAGTAATGATAAAGTTGGATTCAGAGTTCTCTAGCCTCAACTAGTTAAGTGTATGGAAAAAGGAAAACAATTACAAAATAGGTCTTACTGCGATTGAGAAGTATACCAAGTTCTCAATGCAACTAAGTTATACTAAGAGATCAATCTGTGACCCTAAAGACTACTAAAATTGAAGATGAAGCGAAGTTCGTCGTAGTTCACTCCGCAACCCAACAAGACGAGTATCAACCACTTGATAAAAAAACGCAAGATCTATTGCCCATCAGTTACGTCACGGTTACTGCAGACCGTGTTAAGTGTCTACTTGGTTCGCCCATTCATACTACATGGGTTAGTCTTACTCGCCAAGCTTTCCACGAGCAGGCAACCCTACACTCAGAGTGTCTTCACTTATTCAGTATCCAAAGGAGCGCGGCGTTTGATACTCTTAGAAACTCTCGTCTTGAAAGTGTCTGCAGTCACTCTCTTGATGTCTAAGTCCCAGGAGAACTTAACTTAACTTAATAGTCAATGATCTCTGTAAAACCACCTATGTTCCTAAGTAGCTATGTTATGTTTTGAATTAAAGCCAAACTATAACCTAAGAAATTACTAGACTTATAAATTTAAGATTGCAAAGTTACCACAGACCTTATTCCTAACTAAATCAAAGCTAGAATCAAACTAAGTGTATTCTACAGCAAGTTTTCTAACTATTTTCTAATTCTCTATTCGATCTCTGAGTCTACACCGACTCTATCGAATTATCCTAAGAAGTTAGAAAAATCGAACAAAGGAAAGACTATTACCGCTGAGAGTAACGAAGCTTGTATAAAAAGCAAGTGAATTTAGAACCGGAAAATTGGGTTAAAAAAGGCTCAAAAATTAGCCCTTTTTATACTAGCTTATTTTTTCATAACTTGAGATAATTGAGTCCTGTGGGCTTAATTTAGCCTAATCGTTTGAGAAAATACCCCTTACGGTCCCTAAAGGTGGCCTAATTTCTAGGGGTTTTGTATATCCGTACAAATTACGTAAGATCCGAAAAATACGTTGCAGGTCATTTGTTCAAGCCTAAACCTTCGCAAAAAAAATTAGTATACCTTCAAGGTGTTTCGTTTACTAAGATTATCAGGTCCGAATCAAATCACTGTTTCACATTTGATACCAACTTAGTTTGAGAGAATCAAATCATAAGTCTAATCTTGATCTGTACAAACAACTTTATTTCTCTTCGGTCTAATTTCGGTTTCGGTTTATACGGTTCATTGAGAAAAATTAATGGTTAGTTCATATTTCTTTAACTTTCGTTTTCCTGTATTTCTTAAGTTTCAATTTCTTCACCTGTTATAATTGTACAATTATAATCTGTCTTCCAATCAAACCTCTTAACAACCAAACTGAACAAAAGTATAGTAGTCAATCTTTTCTCTGAGCTAAGTTATGGCTGCCATGTTTTAATTGCATTAAAAGAGCAGAGTTCAAACTCCGTTTCGGTCATAAAATCACTAAAAAATTTATTTTCTGATTTTGAAGCTAATTATAGAATTGGTTTCCCGGGTCGAGGGGTCAGCAGCTTTAAGCGGATATTTTTGTACAAAATGCATTGAATGTGAGGAGATTACGTAAGATTCGTGCTGATTGCGCTGAAAATTGAAAACTCAGGTGCTGATTCAACTGAATAAAATATTTCAGCTCATTTCTTACATAAAATCAGCATTTGATTCAGCACTTTTCATGCATATTTTCAGCACTCATGAAATTTTCAATTTCAGTGTATTCACCGTCTTTCTGACACAATTTCAACACTTCTCTAACAAAATTTCAGCAACTTCTCATCACCTTCTTTACATATTTTCAGCACTTGTAAAAATTTCATATACAGTGGATTCAGCGCCTTTCTTTTATAATTTCAATAATTCTCTTACAAAATATCAGCAGCTTCTCAACATATATATTTAATGAAGTTTCAATCCTACAAATAAATTTTTTATGCGTTCTAAATTGGCAGACATCACGCAAAAACTAAACAACGATTTAAAAAATAACATTTTTTGATGCCAATACTGTTGTTAACTCAAAATAGGTTTAAAAAGGTTAGCGTAGCACAATATTGGCTTCATATCAAGTGGCTCGTTATTATTTGTCTGGATGTCTAAAACTCTTTCTTGATTTCTCTTTGTCCATTGCATCTTAAAAACTCGTTTAACATATTTTAAAATTTAGCAAGAATAGCATGAAAAAAATGAAATAAATGAAAAAAATAACAGTCAGACAAAATATCACAAATTTGTATCATGTCGTTTAGGGGACTCCTCATTTTATCAGTAAATCACATGATGTTTTTTCAGTGTTTTCATTGAAAACTAACCTATTGATGTTTTGAAGGTCTTTGGTTGCAAACAGTTGCAACAGTGTGATTTTTGGTGTTTCAGATGGGGTTTGCTCTATTTCTGAGAATTGCCGATTCCCCGGATCTCATAAAAGTCAGCCGAAGGTTTTATAGTATTTGATGTCAACGTCTTTTATCCGCTAAATTTAGGCAAAAACAAACTTGGAAAATTTGTTAATCACATATTTCGATTTTAGATTTGTTTTGAAGCAAACCCATTGTTACCCTTTATTTAAACTGTAATCCAAA
>NC_134478.1:13770453-13775453 GCF_964194025.1 Convolutriloba macropyga | reverse complement strand
AAAATATTTTGCTCTTGATAAATTGAACAATTAAAACAAAATCAAGTGAATTTTCTGAAAATTGGAAAAAAATGGGCCCCTATTAAATCATTCTTGTACATTATTCTCATACACCATTCTTGTTTAAAATTTATTAAAGAACATTGACCCTCTTCGGTAAAACAAACTGATTCAAAACTGATTCATTCAAATAAAATTTTTTCTTCCAAACCAGTAGTTCTATTATAAACAAGGGTGCCTAGAAAAAAATAATAAGTCTCTTCAAAAAGATTTCTTTCCAAATAACCGTCGTGTAGTAGTGTTACATAGAAAATATTTTGCTGCCATCTGATCAATCTGATGCAAAACTACTGTGCTATTGCCTTAGTATATGTCGATATAATAGATCAACGAATCAGATTATGCTAGCTGAATAAAAGGATCACCAACAAAATCAAAAGCAGCAAAATTGTCCTAGAGTCACTTTTCCAACACTGCGAGAATACAACTCACTGCCTTGAAATTCAAAGCCAGCAGATAAAGAATAGCCGGAAATAACAACAGGTTCATTAAACTACTCAGCAATATTGGTTCAACAGTGAGAGCGAATAGTTACTTTTTTTCCTTAATTCAGTTCTACATACAATTATGCACTATATTAGACAGTAATGACTATCACTAACTAATTGTTTTCATTGAATATGTTTTTTCTGGACAATTTTTTACATTGAAACAAGCCAGCAAAGAAATCACACCCAGAATATCTTCGAATTTGTTTATTCTGGTGAATGTTACCAGAACTCTCTTTTCTTTTTCGGCCCTCAGCGAACTCAATTTTTGTCAACTTTTTTTGTTTTTGATACATTTTGTTCTTATTATGGTTTAGGATGTTCAATATTTTAGACAGGTCTATTAGATAATAATTAAAAGCTCCAAAAAGAGAATTTCCTTAAATTGTTTATTTAAAACGGCTTTCTGGCAGCGCAATTTTTGATCGTACATACATATCTTCTCACTAATGAATTGTCGCCGAAGCAAAGACGTTAACAAGAGAGAACTAACTGCAAGCAACAGAACAAAAAAGAGAACATAAAGAAAAGCATTATATAGAGAAAATCCCAGATTCACAGCTGAAAAGATATTCTAGATAAACTAGGTTGAGATGTAGTAGTGCTCCATAGAATACCAACTCATACAATTTAATTGATGTATCCGATGTAATATTATGGCCCTATTCGCTTATTAAATCTCGGATATTGCCTTAACCAGCCACACTATGCAAATTGTCAAGAAGTTTAAACCATCACAACAGAGGAGCAACAAATTTGTAAAAGAGTATTTTTTCAAATTCTTTATCTCTACACTGCTTTGGCTGGGAATTCAAGTCAAGCATCAAAAATATAGATCCAATTTACAAAAATCTCAGCAAAACGTAGTTGCTAAAGACTTAGCAATACTGCCCGAGTTTTGAGATTTAATACCCAAGCTATTTCTTAATTCAGTTCTTTTTACAAAAATGCACTATATTGGATATTGATGACTGCCACCAAATATTTGTTTCCTATAAATATCTTAAATCTCAGCTGGTTTTTACAGTAGCATTTTATAAAGCACGCAGCAAAGAAATCACTTTCGAATATCTGCTACATTATTTTTTCCGGTGAATGTTGACGCAATTTGCCTCTTTCCGTCCTCAGATATTTTAAATATTGTATTGTTTTCTAACATTCAAATCTGATAATTAATTATCTGTTGCTGAAAAACACTTGTCAAAAAGTGAAAAACAATGGGCAAAACAAGAAACTAATAAAACGAATTGAGACAGGTTTTTTATGAACTGTAAGACATATTTTTTGCAAAAACTGTAAAAGTCTTATTTCTTAAAACTGGGATGATAAGTAGTAGTCCTACACGCAAACAAAGAACTTTTACAAACTTAGAGATGATCGATGTTTCTGCTACCATACTACAGCGCTATTGCCTTAGTGATTTTTGTCATTTTAAATCAAGCACTCACACAATGACAATTGGTAAAAGTCAACCATTATTATAAGAAGAAGATGCACTTTTGTAATGGAGTCACTTTTTCCAAATATACAACAATACAAAACAGTGCCTGGCAGTTCAAACTTAGCAGCAGAGAACTAACAGAAAATGGTAACAAGATCAGTTGATCGCAGTGGCCTAATATTGAACAATACTGCTCGAGCAGTGAGATCTCAAACACATTTTGTCGCTTTAACTCAGTTAAGCATACGATTATGCACTATTTAGACAGTGATGACTCTAGCAAAAAATTTGTTCCAGTTTACGTTTACTGGTAGTGTAAAATTTGAAAATAAAAATACATACAGACGAATCGTGGAGCAAATCAGTTGATATATTTGCTTAGATGAAATGGAAAGAATCCTTTTTTAAAAGCCTGATAAAAGTTTTGACATTTACCCAATTTTTATTGTTTTTGTTGTTTCCTTTCATGGAAAATGCATTGGAGTCCTACAACAGCTACACATGGACTTTGGAAAGTAGTAAACTTTTGAAAATATGAGTACCATCGTAGAAAAAGTTTTCACTGATTATTCGTTTGAATTCATGAGATCATTTAAACTCTATTTCAACCTAGCCATTTTTTTAAAAAGTTGCAATGCAAGCAAAATGGACCACAAATTATTTCACTCAGATGCCAAGCTCAACTTGGCAAAAGCCGGAAAATTAAATGAGCACTCAGAAACTTTTATTTTAATCACGATAATCACATACAAATTTTTTTTTGATCTCGTCGAGGAATATGGCAAAGCAATTTCAGGAAATAATACCAAGCCCAGAAAAATAAATAATATTTACTAGTTGAAAATTATTTTGGGTTTCAATTCAACTGAATAAAAAAGTAAGACAACTTACTAAGCAATAAAATTCAGAAAATAAAATTTGCGGAACCTATCAACGAAAACAAAACAGATTCAGACTTAAGATATGAAAACGACCAGACGTTGAACACAATTTCTCAGCGCTAGACAACTCAAACCACACTTAGACTCTGCATTTTTCCGCCACAAAATTCTGTTTTTTTATCGCATTTTAATTTTTTGGCTGCGCTCATGGTAAAACTTGAAAATAAAGAAAACTGCTCCTTTTGTGTTGGATCTTTAAGTTATTCAATAAGAAATTAAGAACACAAGACAATGAAATTAATAACCAAAAAGAGACGTTCGTCGTCATCCATCCAAAAAATACTGAATAATAGAGCTCTAATCTAATTTCAAAAACTAATTGATGATTGTGGATTTTCCTAAAAAAAACCTTATGGAAACGTTATAATAATTTTGAGAGTGTTTTGGCCTAATAAAGTGAATGAGGCTGATCTGCTGGCATGTCATACACTTGAACCCTACTTAAATCGAGAAGAGCCACCTGTTGTAACCGTAAAATTTTTCTTCATTTTTAAACAAAAAGTAGAGTTTAGGTGCGCAAATATCAGCTTAAAGTCAAACTTAGCACTATTCACCATAGGCGAATACACAAAACGGAGCGACTTACAAAGATACACTCGGTTCTAATCAATTATGCAAGAGGTTTGGGTTGTGTAACATGTATTATTATGTATACAAATATTATTGAAGTCACAAAAACGGAAAGAGAACACATCCAATGGTGATGGAATGATAATGACTAGTTGTATTCTCACGGAAAATTTATTGTTTGTAACTATCTACAACAAGCTTTGCCAAATATTTTCGTCATTGCTAAAATGTGGAATGCAATTGGGACAATCGATCTAAAAAGCGATAGAAAGTTCTCCAAAATCAGGTTCTTAAATAAGTTATCTGCAAACTGAGTTTGACAAAAGCAGTTTCATAAAAATCGCAAGAGTTTTCGACAGAGCCAAATCATGATAATAAAAAGTTTTTAGATGATGGACAATAGGGTCTCAAGATTGAACAGGAGTCTACATCTCTAGAACGCACCAAGCTTTCTCGAATGTTGCTGACAGATATTAAACACCGGTTTTTCGTGATTAAGGGAGCTTGGTTGAATTTTAAGATTGTTTTTGACATGGAAACAAACTTATAAAGAGATAAAAAAAAACGAAAAGAAAATGGATATGGAGTTGGATTGTTCAGGCAGAAATGAATTGATACGTTGGTAATATATGATTCACAAGAATAAAAACATTGAATTTACAGCTAACAAAGCATTATTTAGGAATTACGACATCGAATAATCAACCACAGTTTGGGAAGAAATTCTTTACGCACTTGGAAACAAGCCTATTCTCCTGAAAACACTAAGAAAAAATTTTCTATGGCGAGGTAAATATTGAACTTAAAAACCTATAGAACCCTTCACAAATTTTATCGCCTAAAATTAATCAATATCAATCTTCATACAAGAGTGACAAGCCAATGTTTGTCCAGCTTTGATCACATGGCAAACAGTATTGATGGAAACGTTTTCACAGAAAATGAGCTTTTCTTTGATCATCAAAGAGCTTGTGCAGATCTTTACCACAAAAATCCAATTGAGTCCAAGAGTAACGAAAAAAACACCCCAAAACGAAAACAATTTGATTGGGAGAGACTTATTATTATTCAACGATCAAAAAATTACTGCAGATATTATACAAATGTAAGGAAAGGAAAACAAAAAAACGAATAGTTCTTTTGGATGAAAACAAACAATCAAATGCCAAAAAAATGAATATGACTTTCTTTTGTTTTTACTTCAATTTCATCTTCTGTTTAAAACAGTAATATTCTACTCATTACAGTGCAGAGGTATACCCAAATCGTCACGGCCAGATATTCCCCATGTGTGTATCTCGTGTTCGTTTTTACTATGTTAATACATTGAAAGTGGTACAATATTGCGGAAAATAGCTACTTTAGCAGAAACCGGCAAAATGGAAGGGAATATCGTCTCCCGTGTTCGCAAGAGTGTCCTAATTTTAGCCGCGGAATACAAGTGCAAACTTAATAACCTATTTTTCGCGCGAGTTGTATCACGCATCCGCTCCGTTTATG
>NC_134478.1:13542953-13765453 GCF_964194025.1 Convolutriloba macropyga | reverse complement strand
TGGGGTAAAGTGGGTACTGTTTTTGTGGATTTTCAGCCACAGCTGGTAGGATAAGTTTTTCCCTAGTAAGTTTTTGTTAAACATTTTGATCGTAATCCAGTCGCTTCTTGGGGTGTTGCAGTCACAGCACAGATCCCACGTGCAGCTGTTTGTTTCCGAGAAACGTGCCTCGACGTTCATCATGTTATTTCAAGATCCATATGTCAAGCATGGTTTCAGGTGTTCAAACTGGAAGTTAAGAACCCTGAGAACCTAGTGGCGACAGGGCTGGAAGTGTCGGCTACCCTGGAGTACTTGACAGACACGGCCTGTGACGTCACAGATCACGTGACACTACAGTCCGATCAGGAATCTGTCAAAATACCCATATATGTGTACGATGCAAATTTTCTGTGTTTATCGGCAGTTATCATCTGTAAATACAACAGATGCCGGATCTTTTCCGTTTGTGCCCGCTGTCCCGGCTTAGTGGGTGCATATTATTTGCACTCTTAGACGCACGTGCCGTATTTTTACAATGATTTACTATGTAATGACACGTGCTCTGTAACTGGGGAAGCATAACATACTGGGGGGGGGGGATAAACGGAAAAGATCCCAGATTCCTGCAACTCTTGTGTTTGTGAACACCAACCCTCCCCCAACTCGGGGGTGTATACAATTTAGCAAATAATATGGTGGATGTCTTATAATTAATCCTCCAAGCGCACGTGCTATATTATAATGTGATTCACTATATAATGGCATGTAGTTGTTTTTATAATGACGGGGGGCATAACGTCCCTGGGAGGGGGGGGGGGCATTAAAATGACTTGTTAAAGCCTAATAAGAGATACTCTGGACTAAGCAATAGAAAGTAAAAGTATACTTTATCCATTATACTATGAAGTTAAAGTTTCAATTGACAATTTTTTAAATTCTTTAATTGACCATAATTATAACCAAAGTAACTTATTTGGAAAAAACTGCCATAAAAATGGTGATTTACCTAATGAAGTAGCTTGATTAAAAAAGTGTCCATTAGTTATCTTTCTTTTGAAGGATTAAATTTTTTAATTATAAACCAGCAATTACTGTTTATGTGCTTCAGATACAAGCCGCAGTGCTTTCTGGACGTTGAGCGTGATGTAGACTTTGGCAATGTAGTTAACAACTCCAAAGTTGTATCCAAAGACGTCACCATAACCAATTCCGGATCCCTAGCTGGCGACTTCAAACTCAAATACACTGGTCAGTGTCCCAACATTATTTCCAATTTTCTGTCATTTCCGAAACAACATTAAAAACTCTGGATCTATCCCCCCAATCCCCTTAGTGGGCATATAACTTTTACGCCCCCCCCCATCATGCGCGCGTGTTAATTTTTACATAGTAATGTGCTATTTAACAACACATAAATTGTGAGGGGCATAAAAAACACTGGGTGGGCTAATCTTATGACCAGCGAATCTTACATCAAATGTGAACAAGAGATAAGAGCATTGCTATCGTTGAATACTTGAGATTTTGTTAAGATGTTAGGGAGTCATCAAAACTTTCCAACAATTTGAGGAACCATTCGCCTCTGAAACGCAACTTGATCTATTTTGCAAAGAAATGCGGGGAAAAACCTTGGGTATCTTTAGCAAGTTTTGGGGATTTTACAGATCCACGTGCTCTGTAAAGGGGGGTGCATAACGTACTGGGGGAGGGGGGCACAAACGGAAAAGATCCCCAATTGTTCTTCTTTGTCAGGTTCGCTCCCAATCACAATTAGCCCGGGGACAGGTACAGTTCCTCCCCATTCTCAAGTAAGGGTCAAAGTGGATTTCGTGGCCAAAAACGAGGGACCTTTTCAAGAGACCGCCAGGTAATTGCACTGATTAGGATGTAAAAAAATACTTCAATTCCTCCAAGTTTATTCCAGTGAAAAGTACCCTATTGACAATTCGAAAGCGTTATGCGCTTTTTTTTCTGTGGAAAGATTGCACATTTTCACGACCAAACACAGGCTTAGTGTAAGTTACCACAGTCAACCAATGTCTTGAAAAATATTATTCGGTGTTACAGAGATTTGATTATACATTTCACTGAGATTGTAACTGCCCCCCGCCTCAGGGGGCGGGGGTTCGGTAAATTTATACAATACAACCCGTTAATCCTTTTAAACCTAACAGTGAAACTACACAAACCAATACTCAACACATTAAGCACTACATCATGAGAATTTTGCAAATTTGGCCTCCTGTCGTATATTTTTAAAGTTTTTCTCCGCCCGAGAAATTTACGTGGAGTTTAGAGTGACATTGGAGGGTCGAGACGTCGAGGTCTTGTCAATCAAAGGCAACGTCGTCAAGCATTCTTTGGAGATCTTAGACGCAGAGAGTGGGCAGAAACTGGAGAAGGTCAACTTTGGGAGTGCATTCTACGGAACTGACAAGATAGTACCAGTTGTACTCTACAACAATGGACCGGATGCTGTCAACTTCATCTCAGTTCTGGAAGAGGGCGCCGAGGGTGAAGAAGCCGTAAGTTGTTCAAGTAATGGTTACGAGACTCCTGCTTGAAGTCACTGAGAACTTCCGGCGTTTGTCGAGAACTGCAAAGTGGTTTGAGATATTAAGTTAGAATTTCGAAGTGACTTCTGCAGAGTCACTTAACCATGCTTAAGGGACGAAACGCGCACGTTTTAAAATGACGAGAGTAAACAGAAGTCAACCTCTGGCTAAGTAGGAGTTTATGGCATTTTAACTTCTGGCACTGCAGACTTTCGGCATTTTAAAATGTGCACGTGAGTGTTTTAATTCCAAAAACGCGGCTGCAGGTTTCAGAATGACGAAAGTTTGAGGTTGCAAAAGTTATAAGTGCGTTTTTAAGTTACATCATTTTGTTTCAAGACACAGAACTTTATCGAGAGCCAAGTAGCGACTTGTTAACCCTCAATTTTGAAGCAACTTCGGCAGAGTCACGTGACCTGGTGCTTGAAAGACGCACTTTGCGAGTTTTAAAATTTGGCACTGTTTATGAGAAAATCTGGCATTGTAGAATCTCTGGAACTGCACAGATCTGGCATTTTAAAACTTACACGTATGTGTTTCGAGCCATATTACGTTACTATGCTAACCTGTTTCGAAATTGTGACTTTTGAGTTCTGGATCGATTCATCTGTATCATTTCACTCATTCTATGTAATTAATCCAATTGGGCTTTTGAGATGTTTCCCATCTAAGTCGATAATAATCTATTTTTCCGTTCTATTTTTCCGTTAATCATTAGGTCAAACTGTCAATAATCAAAAGAAGCCGAGATCAAGCATTCTACTACAAATTAGTCAGATTTAATCTCTTTTGTGCATATCTCTTTTGGTTTTTCAAACTTTTTTTATAGGGTGTCGATTTGACCAAGTCCACTGCAGCTACTCTCGCGACCAAGAACATGGACAAAATGAGAGGAACTACAAACGAACTCACCTCACTCATAACTGCCAACCCTTCTCAAGGTTAAATCATACACCTGTTGTATTATTCACTCAAATGATATTCTGTAGTTCAGAAATCGTCGTTTTTAAACGTAGGAAAATCATCGGTATGTTCGGTTTTAGTTAGACAAAAAAGACGACGGGCCTTACTTTTTTCGTCGGCATAATTTTAAACCTAAAAAAACCGTCGGTTTGTTCGGTTTCGGACCGCAAGAGATAACATCACCCAGTGAACTGAAACTTTATACACTTTGATAAGACATGCATGATGTGCACACTGCTTGCAAAACTTGAATCATCTTGCCGAGATCTTGAAATACTAACATTTCATGGTAAATATTGATAAGATCATGGAAAGATCTTATCAAGATAGACCGAGAAAACTTCTTGACAGCTCTTGACAAAGTCTTATCTTATTGCGATAGTCCGTGAAACTTAATTAACAAACACAATTCCCATCATTGTTCACGAGTCTATTACAATTTACATTATAAAAACCAATAAATTAAAGACAAATTATGTTTAATTTCAGGTCTCTTGCAACCCTACTCGACTCTGGTCACCTATTTCAAGTTCAGCCCCCGATTCCAGTCAGAAATGAGTGGGTGGAAGGGTAGCAACATCCCTCCTCCCCGTCAGGACTATGTCCTATTTATGCACTTCGATGTAGTCGGCAGTCGATCTCTACTCGCAGACCATATAGGGGAGGCAAGACACTGTAAGTCGCATTTTCACAACCGAAACAATAATATATTATTTGGTAAAAAATTCAAATACTTGGGTAAATTCGCAACCAATTGAATCTAATGGCGAGCTTATGTTTCTGTTTTAACAGATAAGAGCCATTATAAAGGTAATATCATTCAGAATTAGTTCATATAGATATCTATTGACTGTATAAATCATCTTTTTAGATTTCTATGGTTATCAAATAAATTACTTTTGACCCAATTGAAAATTATTTTTCCTACTCTATTGATAGGATTAACTCTAGCTTTGAAATCAAGGCGTTGAAGCGTGATAATTTTGTACTTCAGACATTTTCTTTTCCCAAATTTTTGCTCGTTTTATGTTTACAAATTTTTTTTATTTTTCATTATCTTTTGTAAACTCCTTGAGCATTTCATAGAAAATCTCATAATATAAATTAAAAATCATAAGATGAGAGCAATGTGTTGCAATAAAAATTTTAGGAAGGTTTAGGGGTAATCAAAATGAGCAAATTTGTCAAACAAATTTTAAATCTTCTTCCTAAGAAAAGTCCAAGAATTGAAACTAAGTTCAGCATAATTAACAATTAAGAAAAGAAATTGTTTCAATTTTTGTCTCAAATCAGTTGAACCCAAACAAATCAAACTAATATGAAAATTTTCTCCCATTCAAGGAAGAAACTATTCAACTCGAGATTGTCGAGATTGTCTTTTACTAAACATACCATGCATCGGATCAATTTTGCAAACAAAAACGTCCTTTTGGTACTGATATAAAAAATCACTTCAAATGAGCTGCGTAAAATTTTAACGTAAACCGTGATGAACCAGATCCTAACAAATGCTAAACAAAACGAAAAATTAATGCGGTATTTATTTACTGATTACCAGCACCTAAACGCAGAGAATTTTGGACTGATCATAAATGTGCGTACTTTGCATGTATAATAAAATGTGATATAGTCAACAACTTAAAAGATAAACATTGTTGATGGTAAAACTAAATCGTTAACAACTTCAGTCGTTTTAAAATTTGTTTCAGCAAAAATTTTTAAAATTGAATTGTGTTCTTATTTACTCAAGAAACGCCTATTGTTTTAACCATCAAATTTTAAGTGCAGTTGACAATTTCAACGCTTTGAAAAACAGTGTCATAAAACGGCGTGCAACAAAAAGTACCAAAATAACACAATTAATTATTTTTTTAAAAAAATAATAAAGTACCCACATTTCTAAACTCCATTACAACTGCATTTTTTATTCTTGTTTCGCACAATTAGTATACGGAAAAACAAACATTCGGAAAAATTACATGAATTGAAATTGACAATTTGATCAAAACCAAAAATGATCAAAAACAGTTGTTTGAGAACTTTTGGATGCTATATGCTCATTTTGTTATATTAAATGATCTGGTGAAAGCTAAACACTTCGCTATTCTGGACAAGAAAATGAATAAGAAAAACATTTAATTGAGAAGGCGGCAAGAGTGCTCAATAAACGTATGAAAACTCTTTGGAGACCAAAAAATTACAGCGAGACAATTGGGCAGACAAATATGATATAAGACGCTTTGGAATCTGTTTCTCGCGAAAAACTTCAAAAAAAAAATGAAAAATCAGATAACTATAGGAAAATGAATTAATGCACTGTTTGGTATATCCTTTAGTTAATTGGAATTTTTGAAAATATGTTTATGTGTTTCCGACCAAGCGTCATCAAAGTTTTTAGTTTGTGTGTGAATTGCCATCAAATTGCCATCAAAAACTGACTTGAAAATACTAGACACATTCACAATGGCAGTTGAAACTGGAAGTTGTTAATGAGGTTAATTGCTTACGTCAATATGAATATCAAAATTAACACCTAGAATGTTGGAACAGCATTTATAATCAATGGAGTCATCAAGACATTATAAAAAATCACAGCCCAAAATTTTTTGTTTTCTTGCATACCTATAGGAAATCTGCTCGGCAAAGTATGTGGCATTAATTTCAATTTTCTGAAGTTAACTGGTATCAAACACAGAATAGTCGTACTCGCCTTTTTTGTCCGATAAGGAATGTTTGGTCTGACAGAACTTGGTTTCACTTTGCCAAGAATCAATCCTACTTCAGATTTCTTTTCAACAGATTTTGATGATTTTAGCAGATAAAATTGCTAGAGGATGATGAAACAGGCCAAAATCTGCTGCCGTAATCACATATGGTGAGCTCTCAATAAGTTTCATTCGATTATACTTGAATCGAAAATTGTCATCGATTCTAATTTTTATTTATGGTTTACTTATTGTAAAACTTGATATAAAGAAGATTGAATGAGTGAAACAGTCAAAAAGTCATAAGGACATATGAAAAATGGAGTGATCTTATCACATGTAGAACATGCAAATTATCCAATAATGTTTGAGATGCGGTAATGATCAATATTTGATTGTTTGTATTTGTTTAGACCCCTCAATTGAAACAAACGCACTGATAAGGATATGTTTTATTGAAAATTTTGTCTGTAATTTGAAAAGAATATCCCTTTAACAACTGACACGCAATGAAAAGTTTCGGCTCCATTGGAATCGTGAAACTTAAGTAATTTTGCCGCTCTTTTTCACACGAAATTATATTGAATCGCAAAATGTTTTTCTTATTACTTTGTGTATCGTGTGGCAATCATTCATTTTGGTTCAGTTTTTTTTAAAAAGCCCTTTAATTCTTCTATTGAAGTTTTTAGAGTCTAGCTAATAGCTTTCGGCACTTTCTCGCGATATTATTAAGATCTATACTTTTACGCCCGAAATTGTAAAAGTCATTTTCTACATTCTGTCGTTTTATCCAAATAATGATTTAATTTTTCGAATCGATTTTTAGCATAATTTTTTTGACAGAACTGTCTGCTGTTCCCCATTTATTACGATTGAGGTAGCATAATGTTTACAGCTCTTAGAGCTTGTGATGTATTAACACATTATTCTTTTGCTAATTATGAACACACATTTGGTAACTGGCATAACATAACGTGTTGGGGGTCAATGCATATATTACTAAGCTGCAATCCAAAGAATTGAATTGGAAAAATGGGAAACTGACCACCAAAACAACTGACAACCACAACGTCACCAAATTGGAGAAAAAAAAATCAGAAATGCCATTTCAACCGGGATACTTTTGGTTTCAAGGTACTAAAAGTTAATTTTTTGAATCTAAAAAAACAAGAAGACGAGAAGAGATATTTTTGACAGCAAACAGAAATTGTGACACAGATTACAGATTTTTATGTGTTAGATTAAAAACTTCCATGGAAACTCTATGAAAGTCTAAGTGTTAATGTCTTGTAGAGCACAATTGTGTTGTACGAATCTAGACAAGAGCCCATCAGCAATCTTCGCAATAGTCCGAGTCGATTCCTTCACTCAAAAACCTTGAGGTGATAAAATTTTCAGAAAACATACAAAAAATTGTAAAATTTGTCAGTAAATTGATTTATTTATTCAATGCTATTGTTCATAAAGCAGACCATTTCTTTCCAAATGCTAACCAAAAACTTTTTTCAGAAGAGAAGAAAACAAAAAAGTCTATTAAAGAGCGTAACAATTACCTATCTAATTACATAAATAAAACTAAACAGACCATATACAAGCTCTATAACAGATTCAAAGTGCATAAGTAACTAAAATTCTTGTGAAAAGTTTTTAGCGCTCATCTATAAATTTAGCCATTTTCTGCCATTACTTGTTAATAGTAAAGTGTTGATCAGTTTAGTAGGTAGTTTTTTATTGTACTCATTAATTAAAATTGACTATGATAATTGAAAACTTAACTATATAACAGCCTTTGCCGTCATCAAAATCAAATTTTTACTTTTTTACACTTTTACACTTTTTACACTTTTTACTCAGAACAAAACTTAAAGTCGGACGCTATTTCCTTTGTGTCTATATTTTATCATGAGACTTATTTAAAATCTGAAACATGTAAATGTAAATCGCTGCAATGTCTATTTTACATACAGGAAAATTAAAAATCAAACATCATTATCTTAAGTTGGAACGACCTGAGATTCGGTTTTCTTAAAAAAGCTAATTAATGGTACCGAACTTCAAGTCTGAATTGTACAAGGAAGGTCTAAATACACTGATTTCGATTTCCAGCACAGGACAAATCTAATTACAAGTCTTACAAGTCTTGCATGTTTTGGCCAAATCATGGATTTAGACTTCCCCGTCTCGACCAATACGTGGATTTATAATGGCAAGTCTTGGAAAAGCCGTGCACAAGACTGACAAGTGTAAAAAGTGACATGGCCATAATTATGAATCAGGGCTGATATTTGAACTGATAATTAAGTTTACAAGTGTGAAAAGTGACATGCTCATAATTATGAATCAGTACTGATATTTAAACTGATATTTAAATTGACAAGTGTAAAAAGTGACATAATTATAGTTTTGAATCATTGCTGAATTAGTCTTGTAATTAATTAAACTTGCCCAGTACTGGAGTTCACTTGTCATTAGGTACGGCCATCAAAAGTGTAATTAAATCCTGCTACTTTTCTGTCAATTGGAAATTTCGTACCGTTTAAGCATCTCTCCTGTTATTTCTTTAGCTTTGATATTTTTTGAAACTGCTTTCGCTTAACCTATTTGAATATTTGAATCACACTTTTAACTTTGGGTTCATTTTTGTTCAGTTCCCCGAATGGAGTTAGCCCTGGTGGGCACAGCATTGCCCATTCTCGTGTCCTTGACACCCAACTTGCGATTCGACTTCGACGAATGCCCGGTGGGTGAGAGAAGAGATCTCGTGTGTGAACTGACCAATGAGAGCGACACTTTGCCGATCCACTTCAAGTTCAAACGGGTTGCCCACTTTTCAACCGAACCCAAGAAAGGTCTAATACCTGCCAATAAATCACAGGTAAGTTGTTTTTTTTGGGGGGGGGGGGGGTTGCAATACTTAACCCCAGCAATTCATAATGCGATTTATATGTATATTGATGACACGACAAATCATTATGTGACAATTTGACTGACATGATAATTGCAAATATTATTACGTGACAAAAGTCCAAGTTGCTAATTCAGGACGAAAATTTTTTCTCGTTAATTGTGGACAAAAGTGACAAAAAAGGTATGATTTCAGTCGCTCGTTTTCATAAAGGAAACTGAACCAATCTCTTCACGTTTTCAGCTTTCCTACAAATCTTAAATTGCTCGAATTCAGTTAATATTATTTAAGATGGATATCAGAGTCTTAATTGTTCTTCTGATCAGTGATATGTTTAGTTGGAAAACTGCTAAATGTCTTCTTAATCCACAATTAGCACTGCTAGGGTTTTCTCTAAAAAGTAATCATTCTTTAGGTTTTTCCATTTCGGTATGATTGGCGAATTGCTAACTGTTGGGTTATGAGCTTCCGCAAAGGAATAAAAACGTATTAACTAAGGTAAAAATGACTTTCTGTATATGCCCATTACCGGTGAGAAAAATCAAGATAGGAACCTAATCATTACATCATGATTTTTAAATGGAGTCTTCATTCTGACCAAGTATGGTAAATACAAAAGCTGGGAGATGCAAAAGGAAAATCGTCCAATTTTTGTTTGCGTAACTAAAGAAGCATTCCAAAAATGACTTTCGTGCTCAACAATTTCTCAATCATCTTCAATCGTTTACTTCAGTAAACACAAAACTTTGAACAAATTCGTCTTGAATTTTTCCTATTCTAATTAAGTTTTTTCCGCATTTTACCAACTTTTATTTAGGACTTTCTTTTTGTTGAGGCCTATTGCATGGAAAAAATTGGCTCATCATTTGAAAGCTCTGAGCTTCTGAAATTCAACAATAATTATACTAGTTTAATATTTAAATTCAGCAAGCGCTTGTTCCATTCAGCGCAAAAGATTATTTCCACTAATTTCAATAATGAAAAGGGGAAATTTGAGTTTCGCCAAAATTAATTCTTTTAAATTTAGAGTATTTGTTTTTCTTTAAATTTGCTGCTTAAACTTTATATTTTATCAGGCTTTATACAGTGCTTTGTTTTAAGAGATTGATTTTTCCAAGAGTTCACAACGCCTCCCTCCTTCCACCCGTAGTACCTAATACATATTCGCATATCTTTTCTCAACTACCTTTAGCGTCAATACACGTATACAATAAATACTTAACTTGGGTACAACAGAAGCACCCAAAATATGAATAGTTTCTAGAAACAAATTTGTAAAACTTTAAATTTTTTTCTTCGGGTGCTGCATTTTTATATTGATTAATTTCAGTCAATAAAAAGGGTTCCATGAAAGTTATAACACTCCTGTGCACATTTTCAAATGCCAGAAAATTCTATATACTTAGCCAGAACTTCACTTGCATGAATTTTTGCAATTTTAAAACGCGTGCACGTTTCGTATTTTAAGCGAGATTAATTGACTCTGCAGAAGTCATTTGAAAGTTCTGACTGAACATCTCGAAACGCTCAGTGGTTCTCGATAAGCTCCAGAAATTCTCAGAGACATCAAGCAGAATCAAGTACCCCCTATATTCAAAATGACGCTGTGAAAATGTGTTCACCGCGATTTAATTTCCTAGATCAATATCTGATCGAAACATTTTGTAATGAGAAAAATGAGCAAAATATTTTAAATTGTTTTACATTTTTAATCGCAATTTCTTTGTAACCCTTTTCCGGGAAACATGGGATCTATTCTGCCCCCCCCCTCCCCCTGATCTCAGTGGGCATATAACTTTGGAGCCCAATCAGTTACTCTTTGTTTTAGGACATCCTCTTTTCATTCCTGCCCAACCAAGCTGGCATCTTCAACACAACCCAACTGATTGAGATATTGGGCCCAGTGAGCAGTGAAGACCCGAGTGACCCCTCAGTGTCTCTTTTGACCCCAATTCACACCATTTACATCCCACTCACTGGGGAAAGCAAACCAGTGACTAAAAAACCACCCCTGAAGTACAACCCTGGCATAACTCCTCTCATCCAAAACGAGGTAGCTGCTTCCTTTCTGAGACAGAGTAGAGAAATTTTGCTATTTTTCGAAATATTAGAAAAACTGCTATTTTTGTGATGAAATCTTCGAAATATTTCATTAGAATTTGAATATTTTTCCAACTTGCAGCAACCTACACATTGTTAAAGAAAAGTTATTAATAGCGCAAATTCAAGTTAATTCAAAGTTATTTTCTATTTTAAAGCTATTTAATTGGATTCCTGATCAGACCCATCCGGACAATAATCAGCCATGAACAATTTAAAAAAAACACGATGCATAAAATTTTCTTCTCTCTCTCTCAATTTACTGCAGTTGTCGTTAGGCATGCTGTCACTACAAAGTTTGTTACATTTAACGTCTTATTTATTTAAACACTAATGACTACTAATATTTTTAAAAGTTCTAATAAAAGTTATTTCTTATCGTTTGATAGGTTATAGATTATATAAATTATAGAGTATATAGGTTATCGATCATATAGATTTTGGATTATATAGGTTATTGGTTATAGGTTACAGATTATATAAGTTATAGATTTTAGGGTTATAGATTATATAGTTTATATATTATATAAGCTACAGATTATATAGGTTGTTGGTTATAGGTTCTGTTACATATTTGCCTATAGTAACGTGATTTACAAGTTATAAGTTATAGTACTACCAATTATATTTTTAGAGCTCAAACGCATTAAAAAATCAACAATCTATTCACGTGATATTCCAAACAGGTGGGTCCCAATGCAGAAACAACCCAGCACCAACTGCAACCCTTCAGGCCAAGGTGTGCAGTTCTCAATGCACCTAATGTGGAGTCTGTTCATGCTCTGACGTCAGAACCCAGACTTTACTCGAAAAAGGACACATTGGTCTCCTTTCCCAATGATAGAGCTGTCAGTGTGAGGCCGGGAGGAAAACACTACAAGTTAGTTCGCTTTGTGTATATTTTATATAAGCATTTTGGTGTCCTATTATTACATTACATATGTATCTGACTTTGTATCCGTTAGTAAAGTGGTTCTAGCAGCACAGTTCGTTAATATTGTCTCGCCTGATTTCTTCCTGCACGGGGCGAGGTCGTGGAAAAAAGACTGGAATAACTCAGGCAGAAAAAAGCTCCGCTATTCAAACTTTAGCAATATAATAACAATAATAACGAAGTCAAACCAAACATGGTTTTGCCCCACATCGAGGAGGTTGATTTATGATTCAGGTTTTCTAGTGGATCCAATCCAAAAAGATAGCAGTAGTCTCTGAACTTCGATATTGCGTTTGCCTAAAAAAAGTTTTGTCATTCCTTTTGGGATTGTTTTGGGATTGATTAGAGGCATAAAGCAGGAAAGATTGTAGGAAAAAGAAACAGCATTCTTATACTTAGCTACACGAACAGAAAAAAAATCCTCTCATTCTCTCCAACCTAAATCAAGACTTTACCACCGGTTCTTGTGAGACAATCGTGTTATATGATCTTCCAGCATTAATTATCTTTCCAATAAGTGTTTTAATCAAAAGCAGGAGATCTAATGCAATCAGCTTGTACCTAATTGGTTAAAGATGTTGGTTATTAAGGCTGTACACTTAATATGAAAAGGAGAGATGCTATTCTCCACAAATCTACTGAACAAATCCTTTTTCAAGTTTTTGGAAAACGCTTTAGTCTAACATTGCTGGGTAGCCGAATATTTGATCCATAGTATGAACAGAAAACATTAAGACCGCAAAAATTAGTACTGGTCCAACAATGCTTACGATTACATAATTCGACGAAAGATTTCAACTGGCTGTTTGCTTACGTCTGCCAGATTGGTACGATTTGAAGAACAGCCGAAATTTTTCATCCAAAACATTTTGAGAAAAATTGTGGATATTAACTATGAAATTAATTGTGTCGAGCGCTTTCGTTATATCTAGGAAAATTGATAGTGGTTTAAAACATATATATCACGGATTATATTACAAATCGATATCTATTTTGTTTCTACAAATATCATTTTTTCCAATAAACAAGGAGTTCAGTTATTGTTTATCTGCCAATGCGAAAAACATGTTCTGCGTTACACAGTTTGTTTTGAATCAATTGTTCGAAATGTTTACGCGACAATCTTTCAAACTCTAATGACAAGGACGTAAGGATCGGAATAAGTCGGTACTTCCTGATATCAAGTTTGCTACCACTCCTAAAAGAAGGTCTTACATAAACCTTTTCTATCTGGGTGGGACTGGCTCTTGTTAATCGAATAACTGAAAATGAACAAAACGTGGTTGACGATTAATAGTGCAGCCAGTTTGAGGAAAATAGGTTACATAACGTCAAGGAAATTTGAACCCCATTTGATTAGAGAATTGTTTTCCCGCGACCTTCTTTGAGGAAGACGTGATATCAGTTAACCAAAAAAATAATAGAAGTTTTCGGCACTTTTAGTACAATTTGTTCCCGAACAAAAACGGAGGCAAAAATGGCTGTTGACTGTTTCACATATGTTCTGAAGTCCGTTGAATTGTTTGCCATTATACATCATTACTTTTGCTGAATTGAACTTTCTCTCGCAATGCTTCTAAGCGTTCTGAAAACTTCATTTGGAGTGCAGCTTTTTGATACTTCAGTGAACATTTGTCTGTCTATCTCAACAAAACTATTGAGTTGTCTTTTCAAAACTCTAACTTTAGATGCCTTTTTTCACCTAGCAGTCAGAATTTTTCTAATTAAATGATTGACTGAGAAGACATATAAAAGAATACAGTTTTCACGGCGAGTTTATAAATGTATTGCAAACTTACTTGCCGATTGAATAAATAAGAATAGTCGGGAAATATTGCAATTCGAGACAACCGTGGTTTAACAAACCAAGCTGTGCAAAACTGTACGACTATGTTCAGACTAAATTCAGACCATTAAATATATCTTTCCTTTAATAGCCGTAAAAAATTCTTCACTTTGCCCCAGGGGCTGCCTTTATTACACGAGTGTAAAGTGTTCAGAGATAAACTATATCAGATTCAACTAAATTTTAGTGTTTAATGATTTCTAATGAAATTTTAAACATTTCTTTCAGCCATCAACTAGGCCGAAGTACCAAGATTTGGAATGTCAATCCAGTGCCAGATGAAAAGTGCTTTTATCCAGACATCCGTCCGTTCATGTCAATTGAAACGTTCACTTGCACTTTTTCAAAATGCCAACAGTTATCGTTGCCGGAATTTCAAAGTGCAGGGAATTCCTATATACAGTGCAAGAGGTTGAAGGTCATTAATTTTCGGCATTTTCAAAGTTGAAAGTTGCCTAATTTAATCACTTGACTATGCAAAGATCAGTCACATCGAACTGCTCTCGATAAACGCCTGAAATTCTCATTAGCTCGAAGGAGAGTCACGTGACCTCCTATACTTAAAGCGCTGCAAGGTCAAAGTCTTAGATCAATGATCAGTAGATCTATGTTTCTTAATTCGAAAATGTTGATATTTAGAGCCATGTTCACTCAGACGAACAGATACTCTTATGTGGACCCAGACTACGCCTACACAGATTATGAAGCGGGTGAAATAAAAGCCCACAGGGACAAATACATTAAATATATTCAGGTACGTCTTTTTAAAAATTTTTATAACCAGTTCGTTAAGTTTACGGGCCAAAATTGTTTTAAAATTGAATTTTTTTTTATCTCATAATAGCAAAAAAAGTCTACAGGTTCCGTGTCCTGTTAAACGTAAAAATTTTACTTCTGAACTAGCTAACGATTCGTATGAATTTTCTACATTGTATATTAATATAATTGTGCTTTATGTCTAATAACATATGGTTACCAGCAAAACAATAATAAGCGAACATAACTGCCTTTTTCGAGCTGTCATTTTAAATAATTATTCTAAGCATATCAAAGTTTTTCTCTTATTAATCATGAATAGTTTTTATGAGTTTTTTTTTCTACCGAAACTTTCACTTGAAATATGGTTAACCTAGCTCGGATGGACAACTTTGGGTTTCCTGATGGATTTCCTGTGTTTACCAAGTGAGGTACAGTATTTTCCTGATTCTTGCTTGTAACTCACTATAATAAGAACAACCTGAAAGTTTTCGCCAAACTATATAAAAAACCACCTCTCTTGAACTTATGAACCCAGAAATATACTTCTCCAATATAAAAAATGCGCTAAAAATTAAACTTGTTTTTGACCATAATGTGTATTTCCATTGGTGTTGTGATAGATGACATCAATTGACCTTCAGACGTAAATTTTCGTGGAATAAAAGTGAGAAATAAATATTAAAACCTTAACTCAAGATATTCATTAGCTTAACTTGCGTTTACTTTAACTCTTTTAAAGTTATTTTATCAGATCATTATTTATTGTCTACTATTTATCATGTATAGCAATCTCCAATCTATTTCTGTTTTCCAAATCTTGCTCGCGTAAGATGGAACAAATATTTGTTAATCCTATTGAAATAATGGAGAACGAGTTTTTGAAAACTGAAAAACCACTTATTTTAAGTTTAAGCGATTGACTGATATTTGATCAGTCAAAAGCTTGTTCTAGCTTATCCATGTAACTTTAATGCATTGTTACCTCTTTCTTGTCCTGGAAAAATCTATTGGATACCACTTGTTTGGTTCTAAAACAAAATTATATATTGCTTAAATGTTTTCTAACGTTTTCTTAGATCAAGTAACAGCAGGTACTTTGTTGTTTTGCTGCTATGTACCAGAAGGGGTCCCGTTTTCACCCCTATTTATTTAACCACTTCTCATTTCACACCGATTTAATCAACTCTCTATCATTTAACCCCACTATCATTTAACACCTCTATCATTTCACCCCGATTTTAATCTTTTATAAAACTAAGGACTTTTGAGGGCCATGGCCATGCCCGTGGGACTTAATAAGCATCTACCATAACCGATCATGGGATTATGTTATCAGCTTAATTATGACAAAACATGCCTTTATTGTCGACTGCTATTTGGTGGGACGAAATTATAGAGGAGTTTATTGATAGAGGGGGTTATCATGATTTGAGGGGTTAAATGATCTAGCCTGTTAACTGGAAGCAAGAAACGTGTAACGTGATTGAAACAAACTGCTTTCGCGTCGTCAGCTATGCTCGACAATATCTCTGTAGTACCTTAGTAGGTTACTTTTTGAAAACTTCCGGTAAATGCAATGAAAAAATTAATTCACCTAATTTCAACGCATTTCCTACACAAGTTCACCGCCAGACTCAACGCAATTATTACAAAAGTTCACTGCATTTGTTTTCCAACGTTTATTGAATCTGATTTAAAGTCAGATGTAAGAGCTTAGAATTTAGTGACACATAGCGCAGTGAAACCAGAAGTTGAAGACATGCAGATGAGAGGTTCGAACCCAAGTAAGGAAATTTATTTTTCGTGAGAACACCGAGAACGTGGTGAAAATAAACAATTCACCGCAATTCACCGCTGATAGATGTAAGAAATACGCAGTGACAATTATTTTTTTCACTCATTTCACCGCATTTCATACAAAAACTCAGCACCAAGCCTCGACCCGGGTAGACCCAGATAACTTTTGTTTTCATGCTTTTTTAGTGAAGTTTTCAATAGAAATTTCTTTCGTTTAATGTTAAATTTGTCAATTTCAGCCTTAATAGTACCAGTAAGCGATTGCCAGTTATCAGCATTCTAATATTAAATAGTTCAATGAGTGAGAAGCTTTGATTATTTAGTCCCATTTTCTTGTTTTTTGACATCCTTTATTTCGAATCCTTTTAATGTTGCGTCTGTTTTCCGCAAATTTTGTGTAAGTTTTCTGTAATTGTTTTAAGAACGTAATTTTTGTGCAATTTTTTATAAATTAATTTCACGTTTTTGAATCCGCTGTTTGTGGGAGAAAATATCTTAATTTTTTAAGATTTAAATAATTGTACACTTTTATTCATGTCAAACCATATGCCGCCCTGAATTTCCAATGCTGTTTTTCCTCAGAAAATGTTGATACTCATGTAATTAACAACTCCATTTTTCGAATTGTTTATCAGAAATTGATCTGATGTTTATTTTAATTGATCGTCTCCATTGGTGGTTCTTGTGACCATTCTGCACTACCTCAAGGAAGTTTAAATTTTGAAAAAAAATGCCAAGTGAAGATCAATAGAATGACTCTAAAATGCGCCAGAAACTTGTGCGCCCTATTTCGTGACATTTTTTTCAAATCACCCTGGTACCCACCCAATTGATTTTTTTGCCTTTTGTTTGTTCACATGAACCCACACAACTGAGTTCTCGAAACTCTGTCCTAATCAAGCCACAAAGTTGGGTCGAAACAATGAAGATTAAGCCCACTCATTTGTTGTCAACTGAGTTCTCTTACATAAATGACTGAGCAACTACAAGGTGCGTGAGCTAAGTCCAGGAATTAACCAGTAAAAAATTGAATGTGTTGTCGTTTGAATAAGTCTCAAAACTGGGGATTTCTAGCGATCAGCATTGTAGCTGAACCTCTCATCAAGATCACCGAACCTCCTTTAGATAACCGATTGCAGGCAGTTGATGAAATTTTCAGTTGAGAGTTTCGATTATCAGCAAGCAAAGCTATGCGCTTCAATGTTTTTTGAACCAAATCTGGGAAGCCCCCAATGATTTCAAACGACACAGGTACAAAGCAAATACCTATTTCAACATTTTTTGGGCATAATGTTCATATTTCCATGCTTAGCCATTTGTAAGATCGGAACCATACCTCACCGCATCTGAAATTAGACTGGGCTGCAGTGGGGAAGCTATGGTTGCCTCTAACGCCACTAGTTGTCCTAGAATATGTTTTCTGATCTTGAGTTGTCCTCCAAAATTAAACTTTTCTGTTTCCATACGGGTGCTAAAACTGCTGTCAAGCAAGCAGCGCATACTCTATCCCTCTCTCGTGTGTCCCGTTATATCACAACCCCCGAACTCGACAACTTTATGCGCGATCACCCTGCTTGCCCAATATTTCGCTTCGATAGTGCACTCATTTTTGTTTCTCAATGTTTAACGAAGCATTTTTTCGATACTTCAACTTATTGACTATAAATTTATATGGCTGATGGTGAAAACCCAGATTAGGAATCAGAGGTGCAAAAAGTCAAGCTCCTGATTGAAATCAAACGAGCTTTTTCCCTATTTGAAATATGATAACCAAGAAGGTCGGAGAAAGCAGCATCGTCAAGTGCCTCCTGAATATTGAATGGTATATACTGGGTGATTTTTAGATTGTTCAGTTCTTCTACTGTTTCTTTGAAGATTTGGTTGTTAGTTTTTTTCGCAATGGTTATTTTTTCTACTAAAGCGTCTGCCTGCAATACTGACCCAACATACCCCGTTTTCATTAGGTCAAATGTTTGTCTAACTTCAATGCCGGTTTGGGTAGTTGGTGAACGAGCCTGCTCACAAACGTTGTCAGTTATAATGGTGCCAAATTTTTTTTCCAAAGTTGTTCTCTTAAGATTGTCAGCATCCCGCAAAAAAGCTCAGGATTCCTCTTACGGAGTGTTACATCGCAGGGAACATACGATCTTTGGTGCACAAAAACAGCTTCGAATAATTCTATGTGCGTACTCTGGGTTTCCTAGATAAGCAATGTTGTCGAGCATTTTTTGTAATTCAATGACTTTTTACCTCAAAGATTCATCCTCAACGATCGGATTGCCAATGGCAACGCCCAGGATTTAGATTAGTAGTCCTGCTCTGCTATTCGTGACCAGAGCTCACATTTTTCTGTTTTGTGTTCTAAACCTGAACCCTCACCCAAATTCGTCGACAAATTCAATGGCGTGCAAAATTGTTGATTGCCACCAGCAAGAGTGCCATCATCCAAATGCTAGTTATGCTCTACCAGACTTGGCAACTTTGTATCAATTTTTATAGTGATTGGCCACAAAGCTAGTGAAAACAAAAGCGGTCCCAAAGGAATTCCTTGTTGTATCCAGTTTAGCTAATTATATATGTTTGTTAAATTGAAACTGACTGTTGTGAGTAACAAAAAGTCGCCAATATAGCAACTATAGGTATTATAGCAGCTGCGTCCAAATCCTTGCTTTTTTCGTGGAATGGAAAGCATTTTTGAAATCAATCTTTTTATTCTATTTCGGAGTTTTTGATTTTTGCAATTTTTCCTACGAAATTTCGGCTGCATGTACTATGATGCCAGCACCAGCTTTGACTGCTACATCTAATTGTTTTGTGTTAAATAGTTCAGCAGCTTGTGAATTTGCTTCACGAGCTATGCATTTGGTCATAAGGCGTCGAATGACTTCCTCAACAGCAATGGGACGGACGCAACTTTTCAAATTTTTCGGTGCAGTTAGTGTTGCTCAACATAGAATAGGAGCAACGAATTCGGTAAGCTGACCCCTGCTCGCTAAGATAACGAATATTGGTAAACTAGTGCTTGCTCTCTTTGATTGATCAAGGGTAGCGCAGTTTACTGCATACAGATGCTTGGGATACATTTTTGACGGCCCAGCTGCAGAGAACGACTCGATTTGGGAGTATACTGAATTTTTGGTTTTCAATCTTGAACATCTGTATTTGTCCACTCTATCTGTATCTCGACTGTTTTCGATTTTTGTTCAAAAACATACTTTTGTTCAACAGGATACTAGAAATACACGGATGAACAAGAAAGACACGAAACAGCATCTGGCTCTGAGTGATCAAGTCAACATTGGATTGAAACCAGCCAATGGACTCAAACCCCCAAAGCCAGATTTAGCTGAGCTGGATCAGGATCTGAGAGGTACGTATATGGTACAAAACTCTAACACCCCGTGAACGTTTTTTGAGGACATTTTTTTTGTTCTTCTTGTTTAACGGGAAACTTAGATGCAGATATCACATGGGATATTTTGGCATAGAGAGTATATAGATAGTCGCATAAAGTTGCAACGCTGTCGATTGCTTCAAAGGTCAAAGTTCAAATTTGAAACATCCAATTATCAGGCAAAACGATGCTCATTTGTATGCCTCTAATTTTTCAAACGCTCTCTGGCGTTTCAACTTTATGGGACTAACTACAGCAAAAGGTTGAAGCAGGTTGGTTCTAAACAAAGCTGTAACCAATATAATCAAATATAGGTTTAATCATAATTAATTCAAAAGGGCTATTTAAATAGTTCAAAAGTATTTATTTATTTATTTGTGCTCGGATCAGGCTGCAATGACTATTTTGAGGTCCTCAATCGAGATAAATGGTCTCAGAACCTCAGCGAGAAATTTCACATGCATTCACTCACCTTACGTACGTATAAGCTTGTCTTAAGATTACTAGATTTTTTGTGATTTGAGTGTTTTTCCGTGTGCGTGTGTGAGACCTTGCATAGAAAAGTAAGCATTAAAAGCTGTTTATTATCACCAGTTAGTTCATTTCGGCTAAATGCAAATTCGGTGTTTTCATTTGAGCTTAACAATAAGTTTAAACTTTAATTCTTGACCAATCATAAAATAGATTGGACGTGTGATTCACTCTGATTGGTTGGTTGGTTATTTACGGGATGTTTCTGTGTTCTACTGTTGTTCATTTTGGCTTTGTCCAATTAGCCGACAAATGATAAGCCAACATTGAACGAGTATTGTTTGTATCCATACCAAGCAGGGGAAAGGTAAAGTCGAACGGGCGGCGAGCAGAATTCCTTAAAATAAGAGAAAAAAAAGAACGAAAGCCATAAATATTTATTGACCAGAATTGCTTGATTTAAAACCATAACTTAAACAGTACTTTCGTGGAAAAGTTCGAAAAACAGCGTCCGGACAATTTATCTGTCGGAGCTAGGAATTAAAGCCCAATGGGCACATAGCCGAATGAGAAAAATGCGAAACAGCTTATATTCGGAATTTGATTGGCTGAACAATAATTAATTTAATTGGGCAGACGCCGTTAGAGCCGAACGGGCGCAGAGCAGAATGTCCTAAAATGAGATTTAAAGCCGAATATTTCTCCAGCTCTGATTGGTTGAAATTAAACTTCTTCCTTTAGTGACATTTTTGTGAAAAAAGACCTACAAAATAGCGTAACGAAGGTCTATCCGTGGTCGCAACCTGATTCGTCTGCGCTCGTTCGGCTCTAATTCTTAACACCATTTAATTGGTTCAGGTTTAGTATATTAGTATACGTTTAAATAAATTGTAAGTGAGGGGGGGATGGGGGTGACCGCCGTATTGGCCGACAGGGCGTTTAGCCGACAACCAAAAAATGAGAAATTTAGCCGACAATTTAAGTAAAATGAGCAATAAAACTTATTCTGAAGCTGTGACTGGCCAATTTAAAACACTATTTCGTAAGCGGACAAATATACCGCAGTTTTTTCATCGACTAGTGTAACGAATGTCTATCAACTAGCGTAGCAAAGGTATTTTACCGCATCTGGCCATGCCTCGCGGGCCATGGCCATGCCTCAGCGGCCCGTGGGACTTGATATGAATCTATCACAACCGAACTACTGATTTATGGACCAATGAGACTTTTATGACCAATTGAAGTAAAATTTATGACCAATTATGATAAAACTGTCGGCTAAATTTCCCATTTTTTCCTTGTCGGCTAAACGCCCTGTCGGCCAATTTTCCTAGCACCGAGGATGGGAGTCACATGTATACGCTGCTGTTTATGTTTAAAAGCGGTGGGCTTAAAATTAAAATCGACCAATCAGATCTCGGAAATATTTGGCTTTAGTTATATTTCAATCTGCTAAACGCCCGTTCGGCTCTACTGGCTTCCGCACTTCAGATGACATCTAATTTCTCTGCAGTTTTCGGAGTTGATAAAAGCAATTTACTTCCCCTTTTACCTTTCAGCGGCCGATAAGTCCAAAAGTGGAAAACCTGGCTCATCCGACACAGCCATGACAAAACTCCTAAGCGCCAAATCTCTGAATGAAATTGAGGAAAAGGCAAATAGGAGGAAGATTATGGACGGACTAAACGCAATTCCGATGAGCAATCAAGAGAAGATAGAATGTTCTAGAACTCTGACGTCACAGGAGTTGAGGAACGTTGTCATTGGTCCACCCTCCGTCGACTTCGGTCAAATTTGTTTGAGGTAAGTTTCTCGATGTTTTCTACTTTTGTTTTATCTGTGGTTCGTATTAGAGTTTGCAATGAAAACTAAAACCGCGAGACAAATTAGCTTTTTGTCAAGTTTTTTCCGAGTTAAAATATTCAAAAAATCAATTTCTGATTCTGATCCTGCAATTTTTTTTTACTTTTCAGAAAAAAATCTTGACCCTTCCTAGTTAGCATCAAAGATTGCTTGTCTATTATCAAAAATTAATATATAGTTCATCAATATTTAGTCAAAAAAACAAATCTCAGAATATTTTTACTTGTCTTTCTCGTAATTTTCGTTCTTTTAACTAAGCAATGTACAGACTAATTCTGAATTGGTCTTGTGAATTCAGACTACTGACGGTAGGATAGTCCAGCGTTCCATTTTGGATCAATATAGTTAATTTGTTCGCTTTTTTGCAAAATGGAGTTGAAACATGCTTTGAGCTGTGGAAAAATAAACACTTTATTGTCCTAAATATTTGCAGTATTTTTAAGCAACTGATTTGCATGAGGACAAGCGGCGGTTATGTATCTATATGAGCAAAATTGTTTGTTTTAATTTAATACACTGAATTTTGAAGATTTTTACTTTTATCTATCTTTGTTCCTATGAAGGGGGAGGAGAAAGAAAGCAACTTGCATACTATTGATATGTCGGGAGATTTTTTTGGGCATACCGCAATTGTTGCAACAAGTTCTAAAAAAATTTTTGGGAAATTGTAATTTTCTAGTCCGAAATGGTTTTTGATTTTTTTCATTGGCTGGAAATGGATTAAAAATATCAATTTTCAAAAGTAGATATGCCTATTTTTCAACTACAGAAACCGCTTCCTTTTTGCCTGTTGAATTTTTTCTTTTCATTGCCAGTCGAACTGAAATAACCCTTGTAATGGTTTTTATAAAAGTGAGAATCATTTCAAGTTAAGTATACAATTATAAAGGTGCAAAATGTGTTCGAAAAGAACACTGAGTTTCATGAATTGTTGTTTTTGCTACCAACAATTAGCGGCAGGGAGATAACTTTGCTTTTTAATTAAAAAAGGCACAGTAACGTAGTTTAATTAATGCTAATGTAGTAAAATGCAAGTTCATACTTTATATTAGATATTAGAACACTTAGCTGAAGTAAGCTAATTATTCAATTACATCCCTCTAAAAATAGAATGACCCAATTATTTTAACCAGTAACATTGTGTAAAATGGCCAATGGACGTTTTATCGTTCTACTTTTTGCCATTTGAGCGACAGCGAATAATATTGATGCAGCAATTAATTCTGAACGCAACCCCCTTCAAGAGAACTGTATATGTTGAAGCAAAAGCTACAACGGACGATATATTAATATTAAGAAAAATAAAGAGATTGAGAATGTGACAATTTAATAAAGTCAGATTTCAAACTAAGAAATTGAGAAGTAACTTTTGAGAAGTTTAGAAATAATTCTAACTCAAATTCTGATAACTTTTTTCTCAAGTATTACTGTTGAAGAATTGTTAATGATATTTTCCTGAGCAGAACTTTGTTCAAAGGAACAAAAATAAATCTTCATAACCTTTTTACTGAAAGAAAATTTCTCGTTCACTTTCTCAACCATTTCTTTTTGAAGTTAACGTTTATATCCTGAGTTAATTTCGTTATCAACCAAACTGGGCTTTAAATTATATCTATCTAAAACTTTTATAAACCTTATAACCAAACTAGTTAGTCGAATATGCTTATATGAATCTTTAAAAAAAATATTCGAGACGTATAAGGCTTAGACAAAGAAACCTCGCACCCTCATGCCTTTAGTATAAAAATAAGCAACCAGTGAGGCACGCATAAAAGTCTCTATCTTTCTAAAGCAAAAAATTAATAACAATATTAAAATAATGTCATCCGGAGGAGGAACACCAAATAGTGCAGCCTTTTTAGCTCCATCTGGGACTAGTAAAACAATATCTGTGAGCTCTGCATCAAGTACAGCTAGCGCTGCTGCTGTAACAAGAGCACTAACTGATATCCCCTCTCCAATCCTAACATGTCACTTGTTACTCTCTCGAGAAGTGGCCAAAGACAAAGTGCAAATGTATTCTGGAGCTCTGATGATTATAAAATGAATTTCTCTGGGTACAACACTACCTGCAGACCACGCCGGACCAACAGAAACGTTTTGATCGCTACCAACAGAAACGACAATAGAGTAGTTCAACAAGATACCACAAGAAATCTCTACCAAATTAATTGCATTTCATAATTTGGTTTACAGATAGTCGTGATTAATGTAAATATCGGTTAGAAGTGCCACTAGACAAGAAGGGGTATTAAAAATTATTTCCACTGTATTAAACACGCTGTTGATAGGGGCTGTCTGAAAACAACCCGCACAATTAACAGACCCTTGCCAAATTGTCATTGAAATTACAATACAACAGTGACCACGAGAGCAGAGGTACATTGAGTTTGCTATAAGATAACTACAGCCCCCCTCCATAAAGCACAAATTCCATTAATACAGGATGGAAAGTCCGATTAATGATGGGATGAAATACAAAATCAGTTAATAACAAAAGAGTTAACATTTGCTGTTAGCACTGATGGCACAGTAAAACAAACAAATAATAATCCTAGTAGCTTTGAAGCGCAAATCAAAGAGCTTACTAGCCTAATTAGAAATAATGAAGTTAGCGCTATTAACAGAAGGCCTTCTGAAGATCCCAATATAAACGGTCGGTCAAATAACACACGATTTTGCAACTATTGCCGTAGGCAAGGACATTCCATTTCCATTTGCTCCAAACAATGAAAAGAGAGCTCACTGAGGAAAAAGAGGAAAAGCTTCCTTCTTTATTGACTACATAACAAAATAACAAGAAACCGTACTTCAATAACTGAAACCGCCAAAATAACGTTAGTATTGAATACGATAATTGCAGATACAGAAATGAACATTTGGTCTACTCAAGACTGATGCGATACAGTAATATAAACGTGAAAATCAACATTTTAACGCTGCTATCTCCCAATCACACTCTAACCATAATTCGCGTCAAGCAGTGGTTATGATCAACAACGTCGCTCATCGCACGCACTCTGTCCACCGGGTAAAGGATCAAAACCAAGAAACAGAATACCACAACCGGAATATCTATATAACGGATTTGTTACCTTTGAACTTCTAAATGCTCCAAAAGTTATAACAAATAGTAATCCGAAGTCCAGGATTTACCTGAATTTGTATCATTTGACCACCGGAGACATAATTAAAAATAGGTTGAAGTGGATTGGAAATTAAAATGGATTGGAAATTGAGAACCTAATTGAGCCCAACACAAGTACAAAAATACATTGCGGCAACTTTTTGGAAAAGCAAAAACTCAAACCTAGCATGAGGATTTTCTCTGCTATAAAAATTACAAAATCCTACAGCGGATCACAAATTCGTATGTTAGGTTAAACTGCAGTAAAATCACCCGTTGATACTGATGGAAAGTATGAAGCAAACTATAAATTAAGGGCTACACCACAAGGAGCGTCTAACCTGATTTTTTTAAAGCTTTGATATCCCTGATGTAGAATTAAAAGAACACACAAGAGTAAACAGTTATGAAACTTTGGATAAGGAAAAGCAGTATTCACAAGTAATAGAAAAGGTGGCAATTGTCTTGGCTCCAACCACTTACGCACAAGCAAAATCGAACAACTTGTATAGGCACCAACTTATTAAGAGCCAACTAAAAGTTTTTATCCTCCTTGCAACTTGTGTTACAGACAATTAGGCAAGAATATCAAGAGAGAAAATCAATCAAATATTGATGATTTCCCAACCTCTCCATGGTAATTATATAATTGAACTTTCAATTAATCCTTTTAGCAGTATTTTGGACAAATTAGACGACAATGTTTTCTTATTGGCATTCGAGAACGGCGCACCTACCTCCAAGCTTTCAAATGACATCATTTCGGATCATCACCATCGCGCATCATCACCAACTTCAATATGAGGAATTTGTCTCTGCTCGAAACATTAAGGGGCACCCGCGAAACGTCATGTCGCTAAATTACAAGCTGCACAACCACGAGAACTTCTACAAATTGGTCTCATATAATCCAAAAACAAAGACCTATTGCGCAAAAAATATTGGAATAGACAAAGAAGCACGCTCCGCACCCTTCCATTTTTAACAGCAAACTTATAGTCATCCCCGGATCCTTATATCCGAAATCGGGAACAAAGTTTCCTGATGGAACAATATAAGAATTATCAATTGCAGCAGAGAAAGGCGAGTTTCCAATAACAGTATGTAAAATGTCCAATGGACAATTTATCGTTGTACTTTACGCCATTTGAACGGCAGCGAATATTATTGCTGCGGCAATTCTATCTGAATGGAATCCCCTTTTTAAAAGAACTATATATATATATATATATATATATATATATATATATATATATTAAAGCAAGATTTACAATGAACGAAATAGCAAGAGAGATAGAGACATAGATTGAGAAAAAGACAAATTACTAAAGCGAGATTTTAAAGTAAGAAAGCGAGAACTAACTTTTGAGATGTTAGGAAAAAATTCTGACTAAACTTCTGATCACCTTTTTCTCAGCTATTACTGCTGAAGAATAGTTCAAGATTTTTTCCAAACCAGGAGTTTTTTAAAGGAACAAATTCATTAATAACATTTTGAAAGGCAGAAAAGTTCTCATTGACTTTCTCGATCCTGCCTTTTTAAAGTTTGCTTTTATATCTTGTGTTAAATTCGTTAAAAACCCAATTGCGCTTTAATTTATACCTATGTTAAATATTTATAAATCTTATATAAATATTATAACTAAACTAGTTAGTCGAATTGACTTTTTTAAATCCTTAAACAATTTTATGAGACTTATAAGGCTTAGAACGATAGCGTGTACTTAAGGTTCAGCTGTTAGAAGAAATTTTATTATAAAAGCAAAACCTGAATTTGAAAGAAGTGTACTTAAGATCTCATTTTTCATCCCTGCAGCTACTTGTCTCCCTAAAAAATCATCTTTTCAAAATGAGTTCATTGCAAACCATCATTTAATTAATTTTTGAATTTTGTCGTGGCATCACATAAAGTTTTCCTGATTTATCTAATGTAACATAAACTTTCTTTATTCTGAGTTATTGATAATTAACATGAACTTTTAGTTAGTATACTAAAGGCATGGGGGTGCCAGGTTTATCTCAAAGTTCTGACTCGATGGTCGTTCCTATGAATGTCTTTCCCAGTTGTTTTGCCGATTGAAATGGCTTTTTTGCAACCCCAAGCCAGTAGATGGTCTGACAGTAGGTTTCAGGTTTCGTACAACTAAAATTAAATAGCATGCTATTTTGTATCTGAGAAGGGAACTTTTTAAATTTTTTCATCCACTTTTTGATCAAAGTCGTTCAAACTTGGAGCGATGATAGCACGTTTTAGCAGCCCAGCTAATTTTTCTTCTAAGGTCACAATAAGGGTTTATACTATGGTACTCAAATGAACAGCTGGGTATTGTAAATGGCTGATGAGTAACGAGTTGATCAAGAGAGGACAATAGAGGTCATCATCTATCACCTTAAAAAAGCATCTCACAACTATCAATTAGTAAGCATAACATATTTGAGGAGGGGGCTATAATGGGAAAGACCACCATTATAGCCCTCCCTCCCCATTTATGGCTTTTTAACCATGATGGTGGTCGTTAATGGAATGACTTTTGGAGAAAAAATGGGAAAGGATTTATTTCAGGTCAGTGAACAGCAAGGACATGGTTATAGCAAACAACCTGGACCAACACATCCACATTTCAGTCAATATAGACTGTAGGGAATTGAGACAGACTAGTCCTCTCAGCCAAGTGGTTCCTCCAAACTCAAAGGCCAAACTGCCACTTGTATTCGAAAGCAACACTAAAGGACGATTCCAGAGGTACGCATTATTATTTTTTTTTGGGGGGGGGGGGGGTTGGGGGGGGGGGGGTCTAATCAGACCCACATTATCTTTTTTGGGGGTCTAATTAGGCTAAACAGGTGCAACTCTTGTGAAAATATACCAGTTTTGGGTTCGAAACCTGTATCTTATAAATAGCCGATCTAATTCATTTAAATTTACTTATAAGGCAGGCATACTAATCTTCTTAGTCCCTGGCCTCATGTTTTTTTTGTTTTTTTTTCGCGTTTTTGATGGCTTCTTGTCTCTTTGAAAGCATCTTTGAAGGCAAATTTGGCCAATGAGTCTTTCTGTTGCAGAAATATTTCCTATGCTATCAACCACACGCACGTGAACCACATTCTGGTGTATGCGGATGTTGTTCCGGTGGCTTTGGAGTTGAGCGACACTGAACTCACCCTTCGACCGGACGCATCCGGAGGTTCTACTTCAGGTTAGTCTAACTAGTTCACCTAAGACATTTTTAAGACATATTTGTATGCAAGTAAACGTATTTTTTACCAAGCAAAGTTTTTATTCATATAAGTACGAAACCAAAGTTTTTGAGAACTGTAATTCTCCCGAAGAGTTTTCGACGGTTAATATGATGCGGGTTTGGTATAAACACGTTGAAAAAAAAACACTTGTATTCTTTTGTGGGACAGGTAACTATATAAAAAAAAGAACTTCAGTCAATTATAGCAAATTGTTTACAATGCCAAGTTTTGTCACAACGCTTCTGCTGAACAATTGGTGAATGCATTTTGTTCTTTTTGCGTTTTCCTTTTTCCTTATAGAAAAAGGAGTTCGGCGAACATATGCAATTGCGTTTTCCAAAATTTGTTTTCCGGTTAGTTACAATCAAATGTATATAATAGGCTAATCTATCTACGGGTTAAAAAATTTTCGCTTTCTTTAAGTCTACCGAGCTCTGAAATTTGCAGCGAGGAATCCTGAACAAACGTAATTTGAAGCTAATCATGGTCAACAAATAAAATAATATACGCATAATCTCAATAAGCGCGTATAATTTAAATCTCCTTGACGGGTCGGCGGTCACACCTCGTTGCAAAAAGCTATTCGTTGTTTCCTCTGTACATCCTACAGCGGATAAGAGGTATGGTCTTGGTCAGTGCCCTGCAATTTTTTGCATAAATTTGTCTTGCCTATTTTGCGGTAGTTAAAGTATAAATGGACACTTCTAACTAGGTTATGGGTAGAACAGTCAATATATTGTTTTTAGCAATGAGAGTGCTTGGAATTTCCGTCCAGTTGGAACAAAATTTAGTGTCGTCCACTTGATATGTCATCCTGTTGATTGGCCTCCCTAAAAAAATTCATGAGTAATTGAGCTCCTTGTCTAAAAATAGAATGAACTATTTACTCTGCAGAAAATCAATTAAATAGCTGATTTTATCTGCGCTAGCAACCAAGTTGTCATTGCAGTGTTTTGTTCATTTGCGTTGCACGCTAATCATACTGCTTGTGGTCGGTTTCTCAATTGCTGCTGGGCTGCACAGTCAGGGGAGTCTGTCGCCCTGAAAATCAATCAAATATAATAAAAGAAAAGGCTTGTTACTCTGGTAATTCAATTCTTGCACCCTTATGCGCTGTTCCAAATTGGATTTCTCTAAAATTTGTAAATAAGCAAGTAATATCAAAACTGAATCACAAAATAGATATAAGAAAAAAATACTTGCACTATCATGAAAAGAACAACTTCAAGACGATTTATAATAGTAATTACTAATGTTAATATAAACATCGAGGTTTATTTCTCCGAAGCATTTCAAAGTAAAGGCTCACAATAATTCAAATTGTCTTGACATTGTTGAGTTTCTCAACTGTTTCCTCTTACTAAACCGAAGTTCTAAACCAATGTCACAGAATGCTTAGCAACGCTTTTTCACGTTTTCTTCGGTTGTCTCTGGTCCTTTTTATGTCTCTTTTGAATTGTACTTCAATTGCTGCTTATACTACTTATCCTAATCAATCAAACCTTAATCTCTGTATTCAACGTTGCATCTTGCACTTGAAATCTGCCGCTTTCTATAAGAAGGCTCTGTTTACTTTGCAAACGGATCATAGCTAAATTATGCTCCGTCATGAAAATTGTTCTCAACCATTGATAAATCTTCGTCCTGTCATCAGTAAACGATCTTTGGACTCCTATGTAAACAGAGCAACTTCACTTCATCACACAAGACATGTGATGTCAATCACTGTTTGCTCGATAAAATTTTAAGATTTCATTGAAAAGCTCTTGTCGCCCCATTTTTTTGAAATCAAAATCGACGCCAAGGTGATGGTGGTAATCATTTTTGTCAAAATCAAATGTTTTTCTTGAGTTCTTTCTTGAAAGTTTTATAACTCTAAGTGTTATAGAAAATGATTCTTTCGATTTTAAAACTGCCTCAATTACTCGTGTTTAAAAATGCGGAAAAGACCAAATTCTCTAAAAGGATAAAGTTCAACATTCAGGTTTCATTCAGGGATGACGGTAAAAAGGGGATCCAAAATGGCAAAAACAAATATTTCCGCAGAATGTTCTCTCATAGGTTTACCTGTAAACAGATTTTCCGAAAACATTCGGCTACGAAAATAGTCATCACGCTCACATTTTCGTTAACTTCTTGATGGGTCCATATTTCAAAAAGTCATCTTGTGACCCACTGGTCAAAATCGTTCAGGTTAAAACGTTTAAAAATTTAAAAGCGGTTGAGTTGGAACTAACTGCTTGCCGATTATTTTATACGGGACATTAGCCAGTGTGATTTGTTTTTCTCAAATAGTTGTTGTTCCCGAGAACGTACAATTTCAGTTTGTCAAAAATAGCTGGGGTGCGTGTATTTAGTCCGTAATTGTTTTGTGTTATCAAATTATTACAATTTTAAAATTATTCGGTGGCATAAAAACGTAATTTTTACTTTTCTTCACTGAGGTTCTCACCATTCAAAAATTTCACCATTCAAAAGCGCTCAGATTTTTACCCTAGCCCTCCAAAAATTATAAAGCTTCCCGAGCAAATCATTCTTTATTCAAATCAAACAGAGCGACGTGCGGTAGTTGCGTTAATATATTGATTGTGTATCGATTCTGACGTCTAAATTTGATTCTCGTTGCCAAAATTAGTGCCGATCGGACAATTGTCCGCAACGTAACATTTTCAATATATAGTGCTGATAATTCTCACCTTGAAAATACGATCGCCGAAAAAACCCAAAAACTACTTAATTACTTTTTTTCCTGCAACTACATTTGACAAGAACGCCTGCTTATTCCTTTTGAACGGATCTCTGCCAGTTTCTCCTTTTCAAACAGTTATTTTAACCTCAAATTGAGAATAACCTTTCAATCGCTCTTCTTTATTTATTAATTACTTGAAGCGGGGTGGTCTGAAATACTCAAACGCTTTCCATTGACAAATTAAACATTGTTATAACATTGCGTCAAAATTTCAAGCCCGTTAATCCAAAATAACTTCGACGGGGGGGGGGGGGGTTATTGGTTGCACGCTGTTTTCATGAAACTACTAGGTGCGTTTGCCTCTGGTAAAATATGAATTGAGGTTAGCTCAAAAAAGTTTTTTTTGCTTGATCGACTTAAGTTCCTCCGCGTTGTTGAACAATTCAATTTCTTCATTTCTTTGCTGCACAAAATTTAGCACTTTTTACAGTTTATACAATTTCTTCAGGTGGCGGTGGTGGAGCAGTAGTGTTTCGTGAGACAGTGACGCTGTTTAACAGAAGGAATTACGCGGCAGAGTTCACTTGGAGTCCCATCATAGGCGAACAAGGCACTGCATTCTCAGTGCGACCCGCTACAGGTCTGTTAACATGTCATGTAACTAATTGAAAACTAATATTAATTTTCTATATTTTTAAGCTGGAAAGTTATAATCAAGGTCGCACGCGGACCTATATTGGATAATTTTTGACGTTATTTAGACTTGGATTTAGACTGCCGAGGTTAAGGTCCCAGACCCGAGCCAGCTCTGATCAGACCGGCTTGAGTGTGAAAAATACCGAAGTGTGAAAAAAATCATGATCATGGCTCTGAATCACCGATGAAATTAGACTTGTCCAATACTGAAGTTGACTTGGCATTAAGTCGGGGCGATAAAACCGCATTTTTCACAAATAATTGGCCTCGAATGTGCTGATCAAAAAAAATTAACGCTTTTCAGCGCGCTGCTTCTTCTATATATTAATTCAGTGTCGACATAAAAGGCACCATGTTTAAGCTCCTAATCTTTACATGTTTTAACAGCCCCTAAACATGCTTTTCGGCAAAAAGCGACTGGCAACAGTCGGATTCGAACCGGGGTCCGTGAGTTAAGAGGCAGAAGCGCAATGATTTGAGCTAAGAAACAGATGAGCCGCGTATTTATCGGGATTTTTGTCCATTAACGTCGCATCCGTTTCCACTTTCTCCAATTCCCTCCTTTTTTCACAATTTTTGTGCTCCATGCCTTTCTCCTGTCACTATCTGTCTTCTATCAATCAACATATTAAAAATAATTCGAATACCTATACCACCATGTTTAAGCTCCTAATCGTCACATGTTTTAAGGCCTCTTAAATATACATCAAAGCCTTTTGATTCGCATGTATTTTGAAAAAGGTCAATGACTGAAAACTTGACCTTGCCAAAAAGTAAATGACCGAAAAGTTACCTATGCCGTAAAGGTCAATGACTGAATACTGAATGTAAAAATGGTTCATTGTTCGAAAAGCTGCCTATGACCAAAAAGCTGTCATCTATATCTATATAATAATTCAACGTCGACAGAGAGCCACTGAACACCATGTTTAAGCGCCTCTCTTAACATGTTTTAATGGCCCTTAAACATGGTTTTCTGAGAAAGTGACTGACAACAGTCGAGTTTGAACCTGGGTCTATGGTTTGAGAAGCGGAAGCGCAATGAGTTGAGTTAAGGAGCAGTTGAGGCGCGTAGTTTATCGGGACTTGTGTCCATTAACGTCGCATGCGTTTCTCCTTTTTCCAATTCGCTCCTTTTTGCACACATTTTTTGTGCTCCATGTCTTCCCTCCTGTCACTATATATCCTCTTTATAACCTATACCACCTATTCGAATACCTATACCACAGTGTTTAAGCTCCTAATCTGCACATGTTTTAAGGCCTCTTAAACATGCAGCAAAGGTAAACATGCAGCATTTTGATAAAGGTCAATGACCGAAAAGCTGCTGTCGCCGAAAGAGTCAATAACCCGAAAGCTATCTATGCCGTAAAGGTCAATGACTGAATAGGCGCGGATGCAAAAATAGGTCATTGACCGAAAAGCTGCCAACGACCGAAAAGTTGCGTGTGCCAAAAGGGTCATTGACCGAATAACTGTGGATGCAAAAATAGGTCAATGAGTGAAAAACTGTAGTACAACATGAATCCATTTATTACACGAAGAGTCCTAGAATGATTTGTGTTGATGTATCACAGATGTTGACAGAATAAAGATTCTCTAAGTAATGGTCAATCACCGAAATGAAATCGAAGATCAAAAACGTTACAAAATAGCTGTGACAAGCTTTTTTTGTAACGTTTTAAAATTCTCCGTAACATAGATTGATTCGATTCTTCTAATCAGAACTTGTTACGCAAAATGTTTGCGTGACCAAATTGGTTTTTAAATTATCTATTGCTTCACTGTTTTCAATTTTGTTTACGCCTTTTATGATGAGACTGCGATCAAGCAAAATTGAAAAAAGTGAAGCAAAAGATCATTCAAAAATCCAAATCGGCCACGCAAACATTTTGCGTAATAAGTTGCAAATAGAATAATCGCATCAATCTATTTTAAAGTCGGGTTTGAACCTGGGTCTATGGCTTGGGGAGCGGAAGCGCAATGAGTTGAGCTAAGGAGCAGTTGAGCTGCGTATTTATTGGTATTTTTGTCCATTAACGTTGCATTTGTTTCTACTTTCCCAATGCCCTCCTTTTTTCACACTTTTTAGTTCTCAATGTCTTGCCTCCTGTCACTGTCTTCTATATATCTATCTTAATATTAAACGTAATTCAAATACATACCTCCATGTTTAAACTCCTAATCTTCACATGTTTTAAGGCCTCTCAAATATGCAGCAAAGCGTTATGCACGTATTGTGAAAAATGTCAATGACCGAAAACATGTCCCTACCAAAAAAGTTAATGAGCGAAACCTTACTTATTAGCCGTAAAGGTCAACGACTGAATAGTGGTAGATGTAAAAATGGGTCACTGACCGAAAAACTGCGTATGACCGAAAAGCTCTCATTTTCAAAAAGTTAATGACCGAAAAGATACTATGCAATAGGGGTCACTGACTGAATAGCCGCGGATGTAAAAATAGGTCATTGACTGAAAATTTGCCTGTGCCAAAAGGATCAACGACTGAAAAACTGCAGTTTCAAAAATTGGTCAATGACAGAAAACCTGCTTATAAAGTCAAAAAATTTATTACTCAAAATAGTTCTTTAATGACATGTACTGATTCATCTCACATATTGACGGAACAAAGAATACCTAAGTTAAGCTCAATTACCGAAATGAAATCGAAGATGCAAAAGTGTCCATTTAAATCAGCTCGATAGTAATATGGCGGGGACTAGCTTTTGTGTAACGTTTTTACTTTCTCCCTTCCATTTCACTTCGTTTTTTTCTGTCCTTTTTTGTTTTTCTTCTATCATGCTTTTCTTTTTCTTTTTCTGTCCTTTTCCCTCCTGTCTTTTCCTTTTTCCTGTCTTTTTCCTCATTCTTTCCTCCTTCTTGGCTGTATTTCTTTTCTGCTTTTTTTCTGCTTTTTTTTCATTTTTCTCTATTTCGTTTCTCTTTTTTCGTTTTTGCTTCTTTCTTGTTTTTTCTGCATTTTTTATCCCCCTTTCTTTCTTACTTTTCACTTTCTTTTCCCTTCTCTCTCATTTGTCTTTTATTTAGTTTCTCCCATTCGTTTCGCTGTTTCGTTTATTTTTTTCATCCTCTGTATTTCTTTCTTGCTGTTCTTTTTTTCTGTCTTTCTTTTCTCTCTTTCTTTTCTCGTTTTTCCTGTCTTTTTCTCTTTTTTTTTCTGTGTATTTACACTTTTTAAATTTTTTCTTTTTTTCTGTCTTTCTTTCATTATTCTTCTTCGTTTCTTTTTTCGTTTTCGCTTCTTTCATTTGTCTTTTCTTCTGTCTTTTTTCTTCCCCTTTCTGTCTTGCTGTTCGTTTTTTTTTGCGCTTCTCTCTTTTCACTTCTCTCTTTCATTTGAGTTTTTTTCTCTTCGGTTTTTCTCTTTCCTCTTTTGTGTTTTTCGGATCTTTTTCCTCTGCCTTTCTTTTATCTCATTCTTTTTTCTCTTTCGTTCCTCTCTTTCGGTTCTGTCTTAAGTTCCTCTCCTCTTTCTCTCACTCTTGCTTATTTCTCTTTGTTTTCTGTATTTTTTCATTTCTTTCTTCCTTTTGTCTTTTTGTTCTTCTCTTCTGTCTTTCTTTGTGCTCATTCGTTTTTCTTTTTCGTTTCTTGTTCTTTTCTCTTCTCTTTTTTTATCTCTTGCTTTTATTTTTTCTCTTGTTTTTCTTTTCCGTCTTTCCTTTTTTTCTTTTCTCTCTTTTCTCTTTTTTCTGTTCTTTTCTGCTTTTCTTTTCTTTTGCTTCTCATTTTTCTTTCTTTTCTGTCATTCTTCTCTCTTTTTTGCTGTTCTTTTTTGTCTGCTTTTCTTTTCTCTCTTTCTTTGGTCTCTTTTCTTTTTCTTTTTCTGACTTTCTTTACTCTACTTCTTTTTCTCTCTTGCGTTCCTTTTTCGTTAATTCTTCATTTTCTCGTGTTCTCTTCGTTTTCTGGTTTTGTTTTCACTCTTGCTTTTCTCTCTTTCTTTTCTCTCCCGCTTTCCTCTCCTATATTTTTTTCTATCTTTCTTTTCACTTTTTTACCTCTTTCGTTTCTGTTCTTTTTTCTTCCTTTCTTTTTTCTTTTCGTTTTTGTTTTCTCTCTCTCTCTCTCTCCTTTCTTTTCTGTCATTTTTCTTTCTTTATTTTTTCTTTTTCTCTCTTTCTCTTCTGCTTTTCTCTCTTGCTTCTGTCCTGTTTTTCTCTTTTTTCCATTTTCTCTCTTTTGTCTCTTTTCTGTCTTTCGTTTCTCGATTTTTTTTCTGGTTCGATTCTTTTTGTTCCTTTTCTCTCCAACTTTTATTGCTTTTCTCTCTCGTGTTTCCTTCTTTTTTCTTGCTCTTTTTTTCATTTGTCTTTTTGTTCTTTTCTCGCTCTTCTCTGTTCTCTCTCCTTTTCTCTCTCGCTTTTGTCACTTTTCTCTGCTTCTTTCTGTTTCTTTTCTCTTTTTGCTCTTTCTCTTTTCTGTCTTTCTTTTTTCTCTTTCCTTCTTCTCTTTTTCTTTTCTTTTTTTATTCTGTTGTTTTTCTGCCTTTTTTTCTCTTTTTCTGTCTTTCTCTTTGTCTTATGTCTCTTTTGTTTCTTTCATTTCTTTCTGTCTTTCTTTTCTCTTTCTTCTCTCTTTGTATTCTCTTCGTTTTCTGCTTTTTCCTTTCTTTTTTCTGTCTCTCTCTTGTCTTCTGTCTCGGTTCTCTTGCGTTTCTGTTTTCTCTTGCTTTATTTCGTTTCTTTTTCTTTTCTCTGTTGTCCTTTTTTCTGTCTTTTTTTCACTTTTTCTCGCTTGCTTTTCTTTTTTTGCTGTCTTTCTTCTCGGTTCTTTTTCCTGTCTTTTGGCTCTTGTTTCCTTCTTTTCTGTCTTTCTTTTCTTTCTTTTTTTCTGTTTTCCCTTCCTTCATATCTTTTTTCTTTTCTCTTTTTTAACGCTCCTTAAACATGCCGCATAACCTATGTCGGCGACCATGAAAAAGTTCGTTATCTAACAAATCTTAGGGCTCCGTAAATATGCAAGTTGGCAAAGCCAAAAAAATTGAACACAAAATTGCTGGTACTTGGGGTAATATATTAAAACAAACACAACGATAACGTAACGTAAAACCTATGGCTGTTAAACGAGGGGCATGTGTTCCAGCTCAAGGTGGTACGCCCAAACTTCCAGCCGAAACTTCTATTCTTTAAATGATGTTCTAGTTATGGTTCTGCGGGCCTGCTAGTTTGGTGCATTTTCCCCAGGTTTTGCAAGAAATTCAGAACGGGAATGACTGGTGAAGTACTCTTAATCAGCCTGAGGTCCACCTGTTTAACTTTGAAATACGATTCTAGCTATCTGTCAAGCTGTACTGAAAATTTGGGAAGTTCAAGTTTAAATTTCTTAGAATCCACTGAGCTAAACGTTGAACCTTGACACAAAATTTTTAAACGTATTAGTTCATCATCTAGAAAAAAACTTTTCCATCAAATTTTCAAGCATCTAGAAAAAACTTTGCTCATGTTTTCCGGAACACAAAACAAATTTCTTTCCAGGTTGTGTTGAAGCATCGCAAGAATTGATTTGTGAAGTAGTTTTTCACCCTTCATATACTGCGTGTGATTCGGGCGAATTCAACCTGCAAGTTCACGGGGGCAACTCAATCAAACTCAAGTGTACTGCCAAGTTTGGTCAACCTCAAGTCCAGTTCATTGATCGGAGGGTTCTGTTTGACAACGTGCCTCTGAATATGACAACCACAAGGACTGCTGTTTTGTACAATCCCAGCCAAAATCACGCATTCTTTCAGGTATCTTTTTTTGGATTTATTCTGCCCCCCCCCCCTCCCATTTTTTAATGCCCCCCCCCCTATTTACAGATATCAATTGACATCATTACAGACCACATGCAGTTGAACAATAGAAGTCGAATTGCCATATTGTCAGAGTTTCTAAAATGAAAAGTTACCCAATAGAATTGGGCAAAGCAATATTATTGTCCAAAAAATCGTCTCAAGGTTTTGAAAATAGTTGTCATGTATCGTTGTTAAATCACGCGTCAAATTTTAGCACAATGTTTGCTATTTTTAAGAAATGAGCATGCAACAAGTTTTTTTAACCGGATCTTTTCCGTTTGTGCCCCCCCCCCCCCCCAGTACGTTATGCTCCCCCCAGTGACAGAGCACGTGTCATTACATAGTAAATCATTATGTAAAAATATTGCACGTGCGTCTGGGGGTTGCAAATAATATGCACCCACTAAGCTGGGGGGGCACAAACGGAAAAGATCCTTTTAACCTTATAAAGTTATTTTTATTATTTTCTATAGATTATTCGAAGGTATTTTGCGTGTAATGCAATCTGATTAATCAAATATCTCAATACAACTCAACTTACCCTTTTTAAAATAGGACACAATGTTTGTTTTTACAATTCAAAGACTTTGAATTGTATTGGGACACTGTCTTTTTTTACGAGGAGTATTGGAGAAGTCCTTTTTTAATCAATTCTATTGGATTGATTTTTGAAGCGCGAAATGAAACGCGTGAAAAAATTTGGAGTGATTTTGGTGCTGAACAAAAGTGAAGAGCGGAGCGAAAAGAGAGTGGTTTTTGTTCATACCGCTGTTTTTGAGAGAGCAAGAAATTGATATGTGACAAAATTTTCTCTAAGCGAGCGAAATTTTTTTGTTCACGTGCGGCTTTTAAAAGCAGTTTTTTGCAACTTTTGATTTGATGGTTATGAGGTTTGATTATGATATTGTATTAGTTTTAGGCTTTTTTGGTAGAAATTGAAGGTTTCAAGTAGTTAATTGGAGTTTAATGGTAATTTAATGATTTGTTGCTTGTTTTTTTTTTGTTTTATTGCTATAAGTGGGATTTGAATAGAAGTTTGTTACTTATGGATTTTTCAGATACCAATTGATTAAAGTTTAAACATTTTTTATTGGGACAAATGACAGAAAAATTGAGAAATTGTGAGCTTTTCATTGCTCTAATTGCAAACGAACTTTACTCGGCTTTATGTTTCCTTTTAAGTTTTTCTAGTTTTTTTTTGTTCAATTTGTTTTTGAATAGCGTTTCCGTTCTTCTTCAATTTTTTTATGGCATTTGTAGAGGTTTAAGGTTCACAATAGTTGTTCTAGTTGTTTAGCCATAAGTATGGGCAATTTTCTTTTTCGAGTCGTTTCCAGCTATGTTTTTTTTAAGATCTGTTCACGCTTTTCATGATTTTTGAAGTCAAATTGGAGGAGTGATTTTGGTCACGCAGAAACAGGAAGTGAAGCGAAAAAGCGAGTGGTTTTGCAGTGTGAATTTTTTTGCTCTATTTTTAGAGTTGAGTGAGAAAACGGTGTTTGAACAAAAATTCGCTTTCTCGGTAGTGGTTTTTTGTTCACATGCGGCAATTTCATTCTGATTTTATTGTTTCAATTTTTTGGATCGGATTTTTTTCTAATTTTTTCTAAATGTTTTCCCAATCCATTCCTAGTTCATTCTAAACCTAGTTTTTTGTTTGAACCAAATTGCTATTTCTCGCTAGTTGTTTTTTTGTTCACATGCGGCATTTTGGCATTGATTTGTTTTTTTAAAAAAATTTTTTTGATCTGATTCTTTTCAAAATTATTTTTTCAATTCACTCATAATAGGTCTATTCACTCATTCTAGGTCTATTTTGTTGTTTAGTCAATGAAAATTCTTTGAATTGTACGTCAGGACTTGTCCTGCTATGTTTTTATTTCAGGTTGTTGACCCGCAGCCTTTCGAAGGACTGACAATTTCCCCAATCTATGGAAAAGTCCCAGTGGGAGGAAGCAGAGAAATAACTGTATCTCTCCACCCCACCCAAGTTATCAAGTTCGATTCCCACTTGATGGTATCCTTCCGAAACTGGAAAACTTTGGACCTTAGAATTGGAGGGGTGGTTGAACCACCCAGTGTCGAACTGGACGTCAAGTCATTCAAAGTTGGCGGATGTTATTGTGGGTCGGTCCGGTCGATGCCCTTCAAAATGGTCAATCGGGCTTCAAGCGACGCCAGAGTAGAGGTCAACCTTACTAGGTACCCAGACTTCGGCATCAAAAGTCTGGACTCGACCGCTCAGATGAAAGTTATTGACGATGTTTCGAATCGCGTATTTGTGATCATTCTCGCTGGTGAACAGAGTTCAAGCTTCGCTTTGGAGTTCAAGCCAACCGAAGTTGCAGCTTATGATTTTGTTCTGCCAGTTTCTATAAATGAAACCGAAGCTCCGACCCCTGCCTCGACTCCGTTCCCGTCAACTCCGGGTTCCAGAAAAGGGGCCCCTTCATTGCCTTACTCAAATGTTCCTCGAATCATGCCTTTCGAAGTTGTAACTCCTCGACGACGAGTTGTGGCGACTGCTTTGCGACAACCTTTACGACTGTCAACCACAAAAATTGACTTTGATCCATCTTTTGAAGACCTCCCGGATGACGACAGGCCATCGGCGGTTTTGACCATTGAGAACACAGCAATTGCTAAAGAGGTTGCGTGGCGCGCCGTTTTGGTTGATGATTCAGAAAATGAACCCGTTTTTTACCTTAGCAACGATGAAATAACCCAACAGGGTTCGCTACAGGTTAAAGAGCAGACTGATATACCTCTCTACTTCAATGCTTCAGAGAAAGGCGAATTTTCAGGAGAGTTGTTGATTTATGTCAACGACGACGCAGAACCTTTCAGGTCCGTGGCGTTGAGTGGGGTTCACAAAGCGCCCAAATTGACCTTTAACCCGCCTGCTGGAATAATCCTGATGCCAGTCCCCCTTGGAGTTGAAATTACGGCAGATTTTAGTGTCATCGCTCATTCTTACGCACGGTATGTGTCGCTGAAAATTTAGAGTTCTTTTAGTATAAATTGCTACCTATCCTTTGAAATTTAATGGGTTTGAAAATTGAAATTGAAAATTTGAAAGGTTTCGAAATTCTTTATGAACGGTAAGTTTACAAATTTTGCATAGCAATGAAGCACTTTTAAAGAGATATCAATTTATAGTGTCCATCAAATTAAAATATAATGTATCGAAATAGATAAAGCAGAACTTACAATTACTAAAATATTAAGTTGAACGCAATTTTTTTAAAAAACAGAATCATGCTTTGGCGTTACTTAAACCAATTTTTAAGTGAAATTATGATAACTGACCTTTTCAGAGAGTCAGATCTGAGTGTGACACTTCCCAAAATTGAGTCACTGGATGGGGAACCAATCAAATGTCTCCGAATCAAGCCCAGAATTGACGAGGGTGCCGGGGGAGGTGGTGCAAACCCGAATGAAGTTGGCGAATGTATGCGTGAAGCATGCATTTTGAACTACACTTTGTATTTTGAGAGTGCAAAACCAGTTTCATTCACACTTCCGATTGTGTTCACGGATTCCTCCGAGCGAAGGTGTGAAAATTTCTAATTTAAAGATTTCAACTTTTTTATTTCAAACTTAGAAAAAATTTGACAGCCGTTCAGTAGATAGAAAGGTCAATAGAGAGAAAGTGTTAAGCTAGCAGTTGTCTCATTTTATTCAGACTTAACTTTTTTGGTTTTGTAGTTTCGAACTGATGGTGACTGCGACAGCTGACAACTGTATTCTGACCTGCTATCCCTTCTTGGCCAAACACAGAGAGAACCACAAAATAACGACTGAACAGGTATAATTCCGTCACAACATCCGGCTCAATTATTGGAGCTTAAATCATGGGTCACCCAATGAAAGGGGAGTTGAAAAAAAATTGATTGGAGTTGACGGGAAATATGTAGACAGCAAGTAAACTAATTAAGTAAGAAGAAGGGGACGCTACAAAACAATTAATGGACTAGAACAATTTGGATTAGAGCCATGATAATGTTTAGCCAAGTAGTTTAGATTTAGATTCAAAAATGCTTAGTATTTTTAGTAATAGTCGTCGTCATCCTCTCGAACGCTATTATTTAGGCACTCTCCTTTTGTTACAATCTAAAGAATATGGATTTCATTGGTGCTCTGTCATTTTTTCTAAGATGTTTTTTCTATGACTCAAAACGGGATAAACAGATAAAGCGCAATGGGATTTTAATTTCATTGGAGCCCTTAAGTTGGGTTTGGTACTCTTTCAAGTACTTAGTGTCCTGAAATTGCTGGGATTGGCCAAATTCATAGTGAAAAGGTCGTCTTGTTTTTTTTCTTGATTTTTTTGAATTGCATTTTTAGTTGACGTTGGTCACAGTCCATAGGGGTCCTTCGCAAGCTATATTTTCTTCATAAGTCTATTTCTTGATTTATATGTATTGTTATTGCCCATTTTACAAAATTGTTTGCAATTTTTTTAATTGTTTTTCGAAATATTTCTCTTTTCATTTTTTGAGTTTTTCGACTATTAATTGCCAATGATTTGCTTTTGGATTGCGTATGTGGTATTAGGTTATTTTTTGAGGCAGAAAATTGATTTTAATTTTATTCGCTTCAAAGACCTTAACAATTTTTAATAGTTGGTGTTTTTGTGTTGGTTTCTGAATCGCAATGTTCGTTCTAAAGATGTCAGCACCAAGACTCGTTCTAAAGATGTCAGCAATTTTTTGGCATTTATTGCTGAGTTCAAGTTTTTTTCCGATTATTTGTTTTTTGCGAGGCTCTAATTGCCTCAATGTCCTTTAGTGGTTAGGTATTCTCTTCTGGCTTTCGTTCTCTATTATTTGGAAACTTTGGTATCGAACACGCTGAACAAGCTAGTTCTATGATGCCAATCGTTTTCATTTTCGAGTTTTGTGGAAAATAATATTTGTCACATTGTCTCGTAACATTCAATTGGTCTGCATGTGGAAGAAGGATTTTATAGTTTGTCATTCAATTCTTTGGATTTCATTTCAGCACTTGTCCTGATACTTTTTCTGATTTCGTTGTACCTTTCTATTACCTTTTTCAATTTGCATTAATCGCAATCTCCGCATTTGGTTTCCGACCTACATCATTCATTGTTTCATGTAAATCGCAATAAGAATTAATTCAGCAGTATAAAGGGAATACGTTTAAGTCAAAAATGCGAGATCAAAAGGAACGGGATAGACTAATCAAGCCGGGGCGCTAAGACTTATTGTTAAGATTGGGTACATTCAGTTATCAAAGATCTATGCTATAATGCTAAATTTAATTGAATTTAAACTTATTTTCCTTTCCTTCGTGTACGGAGAAATTACCGTTTTTGCATTTCTTTCTTGCCCATTCGTATTGGTATAGTTACTACTGAGTATCTGCGGAGTTTGAATAAGTTTGCCTCTATGCACCCTAAAAGTCCTCGGCTTTATTTAGTCTTAATCCAAATTTTTTTAAATGCGGACGAATTTCTATTACGTACCTTTTCTTTCCGTTGTTGTTGTCACATTTTGTGAGCGCAACTTATTTGAAAAAAACTGGTAACATCTAATGCTGGTTCAAACATTGTAATTTGCTTTTTAGTAAACCGAAATGTTAGCAGAAATTTTAAACAGTTTTGTGGTTTGTTTGTGCTTTTGTATCTATGTAATTTTTCTGCTTGACTTTTCGATTGTCTGCTGAGAACTTGATTTTGTCAGTTTTGACTCCCTAATCTGCCTTTTAAGCCATTGAATTTAATTGGTGGCAGTTTACTGCTAAATTTCAATTGAATGTTAAATTTCAAACCAAATCTGGTTTCATTGTTTTTGTTTATATCTTTTTTTGTTTTATATGTATGAGCTATAGTCTATAATAAGCTCGAGTAGTCTTGAAGCCCCTTTGTGAGAGTTTTGTCCTGTTGCTCAAGCAAGAAACAGTAAATTCCCCCGCTCCTAATTCAAGCAGCCTAGAAACGAATCGAATCCCGCCCCTCGCTCCAGAGCAACCCGTACGACATAAGTCGGTTGCTTTTTTGTTGCTAAAGTTTTTAAAAACTTATTGAAGTGAGAATTATTTCATTAATTTCAGAAAAATGTACTGTCTTCTGCATTATTTGATAAATTCTAACCGTACCTCTAACCGTATCAGCTGCATAATTGTTCCGACCCATTTTAGTGGGGGTGGGAACTATATAATCAAACAGTTTTTTGTTCTGTCAATTTTTTGTCGATCGTTTTTGATCAGTCAATTTTGGCCGATCGATATATTCTTCCTAGATGGTTGTGAGTGGTATCACTAGAAAGCCCGTCCAGCGCAGATTTTTTAACTAAGAATATTTTTTTATTAATATCAATTATCAAAAAGAATATCAATTATTATTTTTTGTCGATCGTTTTTGATCAGTCAATTTTGGCCGATCGATATATTCTTCCTAGATGGTTGTGAGTGGTATCACTAGAAAGCCCGTCCAGCGCAGATTTTTTAACTAAGAATATTTTTGAATTGCGTTTTTTCCACGGCGTTTTTTCCATGGAGTTTTTTGAGATTTAAATTTTTGTGAACATTTGACTGCTTTTCGTTTTTATTGTTCACTTTTTCCGTATTTTCACCCAATTTTCTGCCAATTTGTCAAAAAACACGTTAAAATTTGTCAAAACCATTTCTGCTTTTACCGCTAAAAGCAGGAGATTGTTGTTGAACTGTTTGATCCAATTTTTTGTTAAAATGATTCTAATTTTTTCAATTATTAACCATTTTTTTCATCAAAAATGGAACGAAGTAAGCTTCTTAGTCCACTTTGTTTAAATTTACCGGATTAACACGCCTAAAAACTGATGATACAATCTTCATTGGCTCCAAAGACGGCAATTTTTACTTTTGTGTTCGTTATGAGTGTTCTTGAATTAAAGTTTTGCCGGTTTTTTGTTAATTTAACTAAATTACTTATGCAAATTGCCTATTTTTGATATGTTGAGTTTTCTGTAGTCAAATTATTGATATCCATAATATTCAGAACATTTACGTGTTCCTAATAGATGAACGGTAATATCAAGGCTAGTTTTGGTGTAATGGCTGTTTTTTGACAATCCAAAACAAATCGGATTATAGTCAGTCGGTTTTTGAAGAAAATAATTTCGCACTATTTGTTTTTGTACGTTAATTACAGAAAAATAATTCAGATCAAAGCGTACAAACAACAGTTTCAGTTGGCTTACTATGTAGTTTGCATGAAACATATATAGATTTTTAGTCAAAATTTATGGTAGTTTTGATTTTTTAAAATACATAGTTTGAAAATAATTAATGGATTATTGAGCATTGACACTTTTTTCTCTTTTTTGGCCAACTTTTAGCTTAAAACCAAAAAAATAAAAACAGGTTGTATCGTCTTCCCAATGATTTCATATTTATTTTTCCTCCAAATTTAAGTGTTAAGTATTGGGTTTTCTGCTTTGATACTACGAATTTTCTACGAATTGTCTTTCAGCTTCTTTTTTTGTCTTGTCACATTATTGACAGGTTAGATATTACAATAATAGCGATTAAAATGGAAGTACAGTTGAAAAAATTGGTTTCTCAGTGAATAGATTATGATTTTATCTGATTCGACACCGTCTTCTAGCAGAAATTAAATGAGTTTTTTTGTTTTTGTCCTTATTTGTCAATATTTTTGTAGTCTAACTTAAATTTGGGTTATATACAGGTAAAACCTTCTTCCTGTTGACATACAGAGTAAGCTACACACTAGTTTTATTTGATACCTAAAGTTTTGCTTGATTTTGAAATCAACTGTTTTGATTAGATGGTAAATTGTATAGACGTATTTTTTTTGTTTTTTTACAATTTTCTGTACTTATTCGTCCACTTGTTACCTAGTGTCATTACTTTTAGGTCTCATATCAAATTATTGGTTATCAGAAAAGGTCCAATTGAACATATGTTGAATGTTTTCAGTGCATTGCTTATTGCCGTAACGTCTTCGTTACCGTATTTTCACAATAGTAATTTAAATTTTGCGTTTGCCCTTATTTGTTGTTTGTTGTCGTATGATAATTTCTGGATAATTGCAAGTCTTAACGGCTCTCTATTATTGGGCAAAGGGACCTATTTACTGATTTTAGTTGATGGCTAAAATTTTTGTTGACTTTGAATTCAATTGTCTTAAAATATAATAAGACGTGTTTTTTTATGTTTGCACTTTTCTGTACATTTGTCCACCTGCTACCTAGTCTCATTAAAAAAAGGTCGCATATCAAACTACTGGTCTTTGCAAAACGCACAATTGAACGCATTGGATGTTTTTATTGCATCGCATATTGCTTTTACGCTCTGATACTTTTTTTTGGCTAAATAACTTATTTAATTTTTGATTTTGGTCTTTATTTTTTGTTCTTTTTGTAGTGATTTGAGTCCTGTATAATTGCAGGTCTTAACAACTTCCTGTGGACGAACAAGGGAACTTTTTTTAATGATTTCTGTTAATAGCTAAAGTTTTTCATGACTTTGACTCAAATGTTTAAAAAAAATAGACTTACCTAAATTTGCACTCTGCTGTTCTTTCTGGTCTACCTGTTACCTAGTATTACTAAATGCAGGTCGCATTTCAATTTTTTGTTGTTTAAGAAAGGCACAATTGAACCCTTTTTAAATTATTTTAATTCATTGTTTATTGTGTCAACGGCTTCGACACACCTTTTCGCAAAATTTCAACTTCAGTTTGGCTTTTTGTTTATTTGTTCTTATTCTTGTAGACGTACGACAAATTCTGATCAAAGATAGAATAGCTTTCAATGGTCTTGTTTAGAGAAATGAATATTGAACTTACTCTGTAAATTCAATTAATAGCTGTTTTATGTTTTGAAATGAATTGTTTTCGAAAAGTACAGATGTACCTTTTTTAATACTGGTTACCTAGCCTCATTTTTCAGATGTCACATGTCTCATTATTAGTGTGCAATTGGTGCACAATTGATTATGTCTGAGTTTTTACGTAATAGATTATGGTTTAAACTGCTTCAACGCCGTTTTCTTGCAAAATTTGATGAAATTTTTGTATTTCTCGTCCGAATTTGGCGTTTGTTTTTGTAGATGTGTTCTGAATAATCTGGATAAAGACAGGTTAAAACGTCTTCATATCCATGTAAGAAAGAGCATAAACCTATTTAAAATTTTTATTTGTATCTAGTGGTTTTCATTATTTGCTATTATTTGTTTTCAAAACATAAACGTATTTTTTTTAACTTTGCCGTTTTTGATCATTTTTGTCTACTAGTTACTGATTCTCTCTAGGACTGGTCCCATTTTTTTTCCAGTGAAGTACGTACTTATTTAATTAGTTTAGGTTGATTTTGACCCTATTTTGTCTTTGTTATTATGTAGTTTTTTTTTTAAAAAAAAAAGAACAGGCATTGAACTTTGGATGTAAATGTTTTTTTTTGCTATTTGATTTTTTGTCTTGTCTCGTAGTTTTAATAATGGCAAGTCTCATTTGCCCACAAATGTGGCATTATTTGTCTTTCTAAGTGATTTAAGTTGGAAGCATTTTTTAAATTCATAGACCAAATATTCTTGATCAGTATATGAGATTTTTTGAAGTAAGAGTTTTCTGCTTCATCCTCATTTGGTAGTCAATTAAGCCGAAAATGTGGTTAAGCGGGGTCGTAACATTATGTGCAAACGCGCATTACCGAGCCTCCTTGTTTCAAACTCTTCTGTAAACTTAGTCTGCATAAAATTAACTTGATTTGAATCATTAAACTTTGAGTAATATTTACATAATCCATTATATTCCATGCACTGGTACTCCTCATTACATTATATCTGTCAAACTTGGTCTCAAGAACAACTATCAAGAGAAAATTTTAGATTTTTATGGATTCAGTTTTATTTTTTAGAAAGTCAAAATTGTCAAAAATACCCAGGTAATGCAATTTATTTTTGTGTAAAGGGGTATCACTTGTGTTGTCGTAAGTTTTCGATTTTCAATCACTTCGAGAACTGTTCGGAAATTGGAGCTGTGTGATTGTGTAGAGTGTTTCATTTGCGTGTATACATTTTGAAATTGTTTCCTTTTTCCATTACAGAAACACAAATTTCTAAAATTGGTATTTTTATTCCCTCACAGGTATTAATCATTATGGTAAGTTGGGTTTGTTATTAGGTTAGAAAAACCATTGAATAAACAATTGGTTCACTATTATTTATTCAAAAACACGAATTTTTTTGTTCGCACAGGCTACTGTCTATAATCATGCAGTTCATATCGGCGTATGGAATTTCGCTAGCAAAGGAAAAAGGAAACGATTGCATTTTTGTCCAGTACTCAGCAATTATTTCGGACATTTTTCACATCCAAAAGCAAATGTCAATTTTTCGTCTAACGATAAAAAATGATATAACGTTTTATGATAGAACCTAACATTGTCAACTGTAGGGCCGATCTTTGAGGGGTCTGAAAACCCAGTCGAAGGAATCGGTGTCGGCAGGAGACCCGATGATGATATCAGTCGGCACCCCTCTAGGCAGACCTCACTCCTCGGCTGCGGGTAGGGATCCAAGCAGGACCAGTAGTCCTTCCACTTTCAATAGGAGTTCCAGTTCTTATAAAGACACGACCAGCTACTCTGGATCGACATATCCCAGCACGCCCAGGGATGGCGCTTTAAACAATGCACAGGTTAAATTTGTTTTTTGTTATTTTGCTCACTTTTAATTAAAAGCCAGAGCTATATGGAATAATTTCATCATATCCAATCCAATTAGTATTAATCTCAAATTTCAAACTGTGAAAAAAAGTCAGGGACCGTTTCTTCAAACTTCAAACTTATCATAACTTATGTTATGACATCCTATATATATGGCGAGAGTTTAAATTCAATTAATGTTACCCCTACCTAACTCAAAAGCAAATTCAGTACTGAATCAGAGTAAAATTCAGAAATATCAGTACTGATTCAGACTCTGATTCAGGTCACATTTCGCTCTGAATTCCTCTGATTCAGCGTCTGATACAGACTCTGAATCAGACTCTGATTCAGACTCTGATTTTTTGTCTGAATCAGACTCTGATTCAGACTCTGATGTTCTCTGAATTAGGGAAAATTCATAACTATACCCAACTTTAATACAATAATTACCTTGATTGATAAATTTTCCCCAACTCATCTTTAATTAAAATGTACATTTACCTTTCACTCCCGTTGGCATGGTAACTATATCAGTCTTTGGAATTCAAGTGTTCTTTTTTGAAGTTCTTCCGCCGATTTTGTCGAATGTAATGAAGATATAAAATTTTACGTCGTCGAAAAATTGCCGACATTGAGTTAGTTTGAGTCAAGCAAAATATTTCAAACAAAAGTTTTTTAACGTATTTTTTGCTTCGACGAAATCGGAAATAATCGGATCCCATTATTCGATTCCTCGGCCTAATATTAGAGGCAAACTACGTGATGTTAGGGGGTCTATTCAGGTGCAACTACTGTGAAAATGGACCAGTACTGGATTCGAACCAGCATCTCTTACTTGCAAGCCTAGTGTGCTACCCAATTACACCAACTGGTCTTAAGCTCTCGAACTTGGGCATCTCTTATAACCCGTTCTTACGTTCTTTCTTGTTCCTCAAGGCTTCATTTCTCTAGCCAAGTATACGTTGAACAAGTAGAGCTTCTTGTCAAGCTATGTCAAGCTTATCTTATGCACAATTTACATTAGGTTGTTCTCTTTCAACCTTCTAACAAGGACGAGCACATTTAGAAATCATTTAAAATTGTACCGAATTGTTATTTTATTTATCTATAATATCCAACTACGGGGTAGACTGAAAGTTGGGTGTCTAAAACCTCGTTGTCTGTCCACACTTTTCATTGGAGAAATTAATTCTTTCTTATTTGCCAAGCAAAACCAGCGTTGCCAGACCTATTTTTCTTTGTAAAAACAGAGCATTTACTCTAAATTTACTAAATTAGCCTTAAACTGAGATTATGCTTGTAGGAAAGTTTTAAAAATCGACAGAATCAATCCAAATCCGTTTTATGGTATTTTGTTGGATTCCAGTCCGGACGACAAGATGGCCCACACCAGCTGCAACCCACTCTGAACCCAGAGGAGTATACCGCCGCGGCCCTTGCGTCCAGACAGGGTCTGGGTTCCGCTGTGTTCCCGATGGGCGATACTGAGGAGGCAGTTTTCCACCATGATGTGTTGGGTGCTACCCAGAGGTGGTTCAGCCAGCACGGATGGCCAGGGGGAGCTTACCCAATCCGCATACCCGACGGACTTAGAAGGTGAAGAATTTTCCGGATGATCTCATTGGTCCATTTTTGGTGATCAGTTTGAAAACAAATGTGTAAGGGGTTTTCTTTTAATGGAGAAAATTTTTAGTTCTCAGTGGTTTTAAATCTGGACTTTTTCCGTTTCTTGGTGCAAAGATCAATTTTTTTTACTTTTCGTTTAATTTTCCATTACTTTTTGTTGCGCTATAAAAATGGCTCTTGCTTTGAAATGGCTCATCCATACTTGTGTCGTTGCAGCATTTACCCATGATTTTATCGAGTTTCTCAATTTAATTAATTTTCTAGTTCTTTTAAATTGGAAAATCTTTTCCGTTTGTGCCCCCCCCCCCTCTTACCCCAGTACGTTTTGCACCCCCCTCCCCGTTATAGCCATTAAATAGAAAATCATTATGCAAAATGGCAAGTGCGTTGGGGGTTTGGAAATAATATGCACCCAATAAGCGGGGGGAAGCACAAACGGAAATTATCCTCTTTTGTCTTCAGCAATGTGAACAAAACTCAGAAACAAACAAGTGACGTTCGCAAAACCGTGAACAAAGGAGCTCCGCCCGAGATCAACTCTTCCAGGAAAGACATCAAAACAATCTACGAGATGTTTTCAAACCTCACCGGGGGCAAAACAGTGCCTGGAGTTAGCCCAAATCAACCCCTGCCAGGCGATCCGAAGGAGAGAATGTGGTGTCTATACTGGCAACATAGAACCATGCTTAATTATCTCAAGTGAGTGGTTTAATGCTTCTCGTTTAAAAAAAATAATGACCCTAGTCCAGATCTAGACTCATGAAAAAGACCAAAATAGTCTAGTGTGGGGGTCCATATTGACTAAGATTACACAGCTTCTTAATTGACGCCCAGCAATAGTCTTGTAATAGTACTTTTTCGTCGAGCATGGTCTTTTAATGTCTCTAGTTAAAGTCTTATCATAAGCACATTTGGTCAAGCATGGTCTTTTCATAAGTCGTTAAAATTTTTTCATAGTCACTTTCGGTCAAGCATTGTCTTTTCATAGGTCAAGTAAAATTCTTTTGATTTTATAAAAACTTCTTAAAGTCATTATTGTCAATTAAAAAGGAACGTTTTCGCAATTACTTGCATCACGAGGTTAAATCATTTCTTGATTCTTTATTCAGAAAAAAAATAATTAGAAAAAAAATAAGATTAACTAGAAGAAAAGCGTATTTATTTGTTTGACCACAGGAAAACGACGCTTCTGATAACGAGATCGACAATACCAACGGAAACAAAGATAATCGGCGCTTCTTTCGCAAATTCACAACGAAAGCGACAAAAACGACAATAAAAGACTGGTCTTACAAAAAACCGGCAAAACAACTCTTCATGAGTCGGGCTTGTCACTTTTTCTTATATATGATTACATATTTTCAGTTTATCAAAAAAGTCAGAAAAGACCCATGAAAGACCCATTTTCGTCTTATGATTTGAACTTTGCGGGACGCAATTTTTTCTCCTAAATTAGTTTGGTCGAAGAAAAGTTGAGCGCCCAATTTTTGTCGAACAAATTTCAAGCGTATTTTTTTGTCAAGCAAATATTGAGAGTGATTAATTTTCTGTGTCGAGCAGAGGTCTAAATGTTTAGAGAAGCCCAACAAAATTTTTTCACTGCTCCCTTGTGCACAGTACTGTCCATTCATACCAATTTTTGGTCGAGCATAATCTTTTCATAGGTCGTGGCCTACACTAGGGTACAGCAGTAGAACTTTGCATTTTTAGTAGTTGCTGCTAATTAGTAGGATTCAATTTAATTCGAAATATATTTTGCAAATCCGAAAGTTTTTGACGGGCAGCCCGCACGTGAATCAACTTTGCGTTGTCCAATTTTTTGTTTTTCCACCTCGCTACGCAAGCTTGCGAATATGTATTGCGTTATAATATTTGTTCTATTGCCTTTATAAACATTTCAAGTTTCCAAGCATGTAATTTGTAAAAAGAAGTCCATGACTTTGTTCAAAGAACGATTAGCAACCATTTTTTTGAGATCAAGTGTGACGTTTTATAAACAAATGTAAAATTTCATTTTGAAAAAGCCGTTGACAGGATAGTGTCTGCGGAAAGGTAATTTTTCTTTCATTTTTTATCTGTTGTTCTTTATTAAGCAGTTGGTGTCTATACTTCTCGTAAATAGAAACATTTCGTGCATCTGAATATTTTGGAGAATATTCAATGTTCTGAGAAATTGAATCTAAAGTAAAGGATCTTCTGTTTTATGAATTAGTCTAGAAATCTGCGCTCTCAGCTGTCCGTTGTTCCGTTGTTTAAAACGCTATCACGATTTGCTATAGAACGCTTCTCCATTGTAATGTGGCAGCAGATAAAAAAGTAACCCGATAAAAACACTGGTCAAAATCTTAGCGGCTTATTTGATCTTAAGTTTCGTAGGATAACTAAATATACAGTTATAAAAGTTGCAAATGCGTCCATCACTAGTTGAGATCTAATAAGACTTCAGCTTCAAAATTTTCCAAAGAACGTTCCCCATGTGATTTTTAACTCCTGCTTTTATTGCACATACTGGAGTGGATGTCGGCTAAGTCGGGGGCCAACTAGACGCTAACAAGGGAAGTCCGGAAGCCAGTTCAATCGACAAACTGGTGATATCAATCGACGGCACGCTCTCCTCCTTCTTATATTGGTTGGGAGAGGGCCAAAATATACAAAAGGCCCTATAGGAAAATTGAATTCTCTTCTCTGCCCAGTAAAGCAGTTATTCAATTTTTTGACATCAATTCAACTGAAAAATGAAATTTTGAGGAAACACGTTTCGAAAAATACCTCAAGCAATGGTGAATCGTTTTAAATTGGAGTTAATTCAGTGGCAATGAATGAATGACATGAAAGTTTTATGAATTCAAAGTTGCTCAACATGATGGTTCTCGCGTTGGTGATTTTTTTTGTGGTTCCAGTAGGCACAACTGCTTTTTTAACTACAACTGAGGTAAGTTTTTTAAAATTGAAGTACATGAGCATAGTGACGTTAAAACAAAGAACGGTATTTTGATTGGGGAAACTGTGATATCGGCATCAATTTAACTTCATTTTGGGCATACTATTGCTTCACTAAGCATCTTTGTAAGACGCGACGCACTCCCAGAGCGCTGTCTGGTCAGATTGATTGCTTGTATTTGGTTTCCAGTGACATTAAATTGATTCAGGGGAACCTGGATAAGCTTAGAAAGTCCAAAAAGCAATCAACAGTCAGTTATTGGAAATATGTCTTAATGTCATGTGGGATTCACTTATTCTCACAATAGCGTTCGCTCCGATTAACTATTGCATTAAAGATTCACAGTTGCTCGCAAACGTTTCGCAAGGATGCGTTAAAGATTCTTAAGACTTGAAAAACTGGAAATTACTGTTCTCAGTGTTTCTATGTGTCCCGAAGTCTCGCAAAAGTGGTGGCAATAAACATAAGCAGCAATAAGAACAGAAACTGCTGCAGACATCGACTTTCTAGCCGTTTGTACTGAAAGTATATGCCTGCAGGGATAATTTGGCGAATCGTCCAATGAAGGAGTACCTTTGGTCAATAGAACCACCCATGAAGCGTTGGAAAAACTACATCCTAACGAAGACGAATTGTCAAGATCAGCAATTCCCGTACTATCCTCATCATCTCATTAATTCATTGAGCGGACCGTCTAGAATCACTTGAAGGCTTTCTTCAAACATAGCGCTGCCGGCATCAGTAAGATGCACTTTGAGCGCATGTTCCGCGCAGATCAATGTACAGCACGTGATCAGTCGGAAATAACGCTCGAAATTCTGATCAAATTCGTTAAAGATGCTTGGAGGGGCAGTCTCTTACAGATGGTATACAGCCTTTTTCTAGATTTTTTTTGACGGTCTTGAAGAAAAACATAAGTGGTGTCCGCCCCCATTGCATTTGCGGAATTTGTGAGGACTCCGGTTGAAGAATGTTTTGTCCGCGAGTCATTACAAGAGACTAGGGACTTATGCAAACGCGACCAGTTAGGAATGTAAATTGCAGGCGGTGCTGAGACTGTCATTCATTCCTCGAAAACACTTTAGGAAGAGATTACCCTCTCTTTCATGAGGGCAGGAAATCTGCAAATAGATTGTCAAAACGCTTTCAATTCTTTTAAAAGGAGCTCTTCTGAATGCAGTCACCAATTTTCCTCACTAGGTTTTCATTTGCAGGCGAATGAATTTCGAGTATGCTTAAGATCTTCAATTACCGTCTTGGCTTTCCGGTTTAGGATGGTGAACGAAAATGCCCGTGATGCAGAACGGAAACCCTTGATGCCGACGGCAAGCATGCGGTCGCTTGCCACGGTCGAGGAGACGGAATTGCAAGACACAATCGAATCAGAGATAATCCTAATGCAGCTTTCTCCGCTGCAATCTTTTTACCTGTATTACAGAAGAAAAACTTGTTTCCTGGAAGCAGCACCAGACCAGTTGACATTTTTTGTTCTATCATGGACAACCTGCAAACCAGCTGCTTTTGACATTAACCTAAGTTCACTGCTGCTATCAACAAAAGTTGTCAGTCTAGTAGAGAAGGCTGGGTGGCGCTTGAAATAGTGGATGAGCAAAAGAAAGTACAATGCATATAATGCTAATTGCGTGAAACCACGTGTTTTTTGTGTACCGCCCGTTGTAGAAACTTGTGATGTTCTGTCATCGATATTGAAAAAAAACTCAAGAGATTGGCGGTCTTATCTGACAGTCGGAGTTATTTTCGAATGGACTATCAGTATCGTACAAAATATTTTCGCAATTTTTTGTTGACAGTTGTAATCAAAGGGTTTGCCTCAACGATTTTTGCTCTAGAAATTTGACCAGATTTAATTACAAGTCAATAATTAGAAGAGTCCAAATTGGTTCTTTTTTGTGAACCGGTTGTAAGTGTGCAGTAAACGGGAGAATTTTTAATATGGTGGCTGCTGTTCAGTAACCGTAATTCTTAAATGACCCAATGAATGAGAAGGGAATGGGAAAAATCCGAGTTGGAGAGGAAAGTTCATGAAACAACAATTATCCCGGGTCAAGATTCAAACTTTTGAATTCGCAAAGATTTTTATCTGAAAACTGCAACAAAAAACTGAAGAGCGATTTTTGGCTACCACGCAAATGAATTAATGTATTGTCGATTTACAGAAACAACAACATTCTTCACATTACATATTTAAAAAATTTTGAAATGAAGGTTAAGTGTTCATTAAACTAAAAATCGTCACAATTTCCTAGACTTTTGATGCTCTTGATACTTGGATTATTTGTAACAATTGGAGTTGAAAAAAGCGAGGGAAGAATGAAAGTCACGAGAAGAATGATGGGCTGCTGTGTTATGAAAATTTTTACGGAAGTCATAAAATGATAAATTGGTTCATTAAATATCTGTTCTGTTTCATTATGTGAACCTCTGTGACCTTCTAGTGGAAAATTGAGCAATTTTTTGATGAGACGTGAAAGCATCGCATGTGCAAACACACATGATGAAACTGCTTAAAAACTTTCTTTTAACTAGTTCTCAACCGTATTTTTTTCCAGGAGCCAGGGTGCGATGTTGTCTTCGGTTCGCCCGGAGTACCTGTTGGAACCAGCAGACTACAGACTGTATGTATCACTGCATGAGAGCACGGGTGCCAGTGGTGCCATGGGAGATCCACTCGGACACCTGCAATCTAGGGGTGCTCTCCAAACAGAGGACAGGTGAATCGTTATCAATACGGCTCGGATGACAAAAAATTGTAGACAAAAAGAGTAAAGAGTCTTTTCCATTATACCCCCACAGCTTAGTAGTTAAATAACGTATACCCCCATCATGCTAATTATATCATTATGGGGGCTATAATGGAAAAGACCCGACAAAAATGCCATTCCGTCACCGCCCATCCTAATCCACATTTTGGGAAGGGGAGTTCTGATGGGGGTGGGTTTGAGGTTGGGCGGTTTTTATCTTCTAAAAGACGCCCACCCCCGCCCACCTCACTTCTCCCCTAATCACACACATACATGGTTCAAAATATAACCTTGAGTAAAAAATAGATTGAATTATTGCGTTTTTTGTTTCATAATTTTGGCACAATGTAATTCGGGATCGAGATCTTTTCCGTTTGTGCCCTCTCCCCCTAGTATGTTATGCGGGAGTGTATAACTTAGCTTGTCGCATTTTCAGATCGGAAAGTGCAGGTGATGATGATGAAGATAGCACACTGGTGGCAGGCGGAACAGCCGGTGGAGGTGGAGGTCCTGGTGGAATGGGTGGAGATGGATCTCTTAGGTTTGGAGCGGGCACGGGTGGATCTGGAATTGGTGGATTGGGCTCTGCGGTTCAGGGCACAGGGTTGGAGGGCGTGGGTGGAAAGACGAGGGATTTCAACGAGATAATTTTTGAGAGTGTCTCCAAGAGGTCATGGACTGATGTGCTTCTGCAGATATACAAGGTGATTTTTTTATCTAATATTAATGCCTCTCGAACAAAGTTTGAAACAAATACTGCGTAAATGTTTGTATCTTTTTTATGCAAAATTTTTTTGACCATTTTTGCGCTTTTGTTCTAGAACATTCTTTGACTTTGAATGATTGAAAAATTTTCACATTTTAATTCTTCATTTTTGAGTGACCCCGCTTGTCTTCCAAGAGCAAATTATCCGACTTTAGCCTGTTTATAATTACATTTAATTTTTCGTGTTCTTCCATTTTTTGAACAGCTAAATTCCAATCAATAACTGTGAAGTGAAACAAATATTGTGAAAGTTCATGAAGTTTTTAGAAAATAATTCGAGGTTCATCAAAAATTAAAGGTTACTTTGGCTATCAGCATTTTAAAACAACAAGCAACCAAATTCTAACAAATGGCTCAATTAAGCACCATTTTTAAAACAGCCTTTTTGTGGTCATTTTTACATCTTGATCTCGAGATTCAGAACCGGATTTAATAAAACTGTCAGCACTTCATTTCATTTTGCGCTTTAGATTCTAGCTGCTCTATCTGAAACCATGAATACGATGTTGGCTTTTAATACTCAACATTTCTTATGCAAGTGGAAGGGTCTCGGGACTCCAAATTTTCTTTACAGGGGTGATGAAATAGGGTTTCCTTGTTTGGGGGGTTCATTGAATTTATTAAATTAGGGCTCTTGATATGCACTTTGGTTTGAATTTCAGATCTTTGTGTTGGGTCGTGTTTCAATGAAGATTTTCCGATCCCAACCCAATACTCAAAGAGACGCCAGTTACCCCAGTGTTAACCCGGATCTGAACTGCAGCAACATTTATGGTTATCCGGAACGCGTCTTGCTGGCCTGGATGAACTTCCACTACGAAAACGAGCGGAAAACCATTTGGAAAAATAGCCAGAAAGGCGGAATTCCAGCGGCCCGGTGGATTGTCAACTTTGACCTCGACCTTTTGGACGGATTGGTGATTGCGTCGCTTTTGGGCTCATTTTGCCCGTTTTTGGTAGAAACGCATTTGAAAAACATGTACACTGCGCCAAACACCGCTGAGCAGTGCTTACATAATGCACTTACAATTACGAATTGTTTCAAATTCATCGGCCTTGATTACGATATCCAGGCAATTGATATGACTGATCCGAATCCGATTCCACTTCTGATGTTAGTTGCCCATTTATTTGACAGACTGCCGCATTACGTCCCGAGGGCTAATATTGAGTTTGTGGGGGCGTTGCATGGAACTGTTTCGAGGCAGGTCAAAGTGGGCAACCCCGCCACTAAACAGATTCACTATCACGCATTTGTGGCTGGAAAAGACGCGAGGGACTTTCATTTGACTAAAGGGAACTCAGTTACTGTCTTGGCTAAAGGTAAAATTTTCGAATTGCAACTGGTCTATCAAAATTACCTTTCTACAAATAGAGGAAAAGCCAAATAATTAAATATCAGTGTTTTTCCCATTATAGCCCGTACGAAAATATAGTCCCTTATTATGGTATGTTTATCACGATTTCGGGGGGGGGGGGTAGTGGTTACATGATCACTAAGCTGGGGGAGGGGCTATAACAACGGGAAGGCTCAAATATTATTAAAGTTCTTTCAAAGAGCAGGCAAAAAAGACTAATTCTTAAGGAATTCGTGATTGAAAATGCAAAATTATCTCTACATTGTCACCAAACGTTATCATTGCTAGCTATAACTAGTGTGTACTGCGTTTTACGTTCTAGCTATTTCTGATTGGGAGGGCTGCATAAGTACTTTTGAGTCTCTTCTCCCAACCCCCCCCCCCTCTCCTCCAAGTGGTCAAAAAAGAATAGTACTCTTGGTTTTATCTGAAAAGAATTTGTTTGTTACTCAGGTGAACAAAATGTGATGATTCAATTCAAAAGCCGATTCTTACGACCAGCCGACGCCGTTCTCTGCCTCGTCGCCCGCAACATTGGAGGCACCCTAGGAATGACTTTAGTGTTCAACCTCAAAACCACAATAGATTCCGTCACTCATTCCGAAGTTATCAAATCCGAGTCGCCTTGTTACGAAATGCAAAATATAAACTTGAAGGTCACGAACCCATTCGATACAGCGGGTAATTTCAACGTCGTTTTGGTCGAATCCGCCGACAGTGATTCACCAATAACACGACTCACAACTTCGGTCAACAACGCTTCGGGAGCACCACGGTGTTCCTCAGGGTTGCCCAATGGTGGTCCGCAAGGTTCTGGAGGTCCTGATTTAAGTCACGTGAGGTCTAAAATTGATCACGGACAGAAGACAAAAAGTTCACCCGATGAGTCATACAATGTTGACGAAACTACCGAAGAATATGTTCCTAATGACCCTGAAATACTTCAAAGTAAGTTTGCTTTATTTATTTTCCTGATTTTTTTTGAGTTCGAATGCTTAAAAAATGTCTATTTACAAATCAATATAACGAAAGTAAAAACTTTAGAGCAACTTTAGAGTTAAATTTCTGATACCAAGAATTAAAAGAAACCGATATTCTGTATCGTTCAATTAAGAAATGTCAAATTCAATTATTGTGTCACCATATTTTTGAAAAAAAAGTTTGTGGAACTTTTCCAATTGCTCGAACGCCTGTTATCATTCATTCGATCATTTATTAAACGTTTCCTTTTTATCAAACTAAGTTGATTTTGTTTTTTTTGGAATGTTTACAAAGAACCTCATTGCAATTATTCAATTTAAAGTACGCATAAGATTGTATGAACTACTGAAATATCTGACATCGAGACTTAGAAGAAACTAATATCGGTACCGATCGTTCATTTGAGAACCTCAAAGTTAACAAATTTGTAACCACATTGTTGAAAAAGTGGTACAAGAAAAATCATTTTTTGAAACAATTGTTTAAAAAGTAGTTTCAAGAAAAAATTATTTGTTGAACTGATAACTTGTGATGATTTGCTTCACCATTTATTGAACTTGTTTGTTTGTGTACAGCCGTGCCCTTTTTGTGGGCGAAACTTCTCAAAGGTAATAGACCAAAAATATCAATTTTCTCAATCATTACCTCACCATTTATCTCTATTTCACCAATAGCGCTGTTCTTAAATTTACTATACAACACTTGTACTCACTTTCATTCAAATTATCGAAACGATCCATCAATCTGTTGATTGGTTTCAAGGTGTTGTTTATGAAAACTGGTGTTTTAGAACATAACCGACTAACATGTGTCGAAATACTCTCAAACGACAGCTGGGGCTTTAACATTGGACATCAAATGCTGTTATAAGCATAGCATATTACTGACCACTACAGAGATTTAATTGTAAAATTACAATGAAAACCTACGAGACCTATGAAAAAGTTTTCAATATTCAAAATCTAAGGGCACTTTTTCAAAGCTCAATCAACTATTTGGAAAAAATAGGATAATAGAAATTATCTCTTAGTTGAAACAGCTCCTAGTTTTATAGATGAAAAGCAGCAAATGACACATTTTGTTTACTAGTTATGTCAATGTTCGTGAAGTCTAAATAGTTTCAAATCACAAACTGTTCCGAATAGAAATTTGGAAAAAAATATCATCAAAAACACAACACGCACCTTTTTTTTTTACAGATACAGGCCCTTGAAATATCTAAAAACCTATAAGCGAAATTTAAAAATTTTGAGGAACTCTTAGAAGTGGTTACCAAGTTGAAACGAAAATTATCCTTATGGTCAACATCCTTATGTTTATACATCTTTTCTTGACTTTGAACTATGACATGTTGCAGTTGTAATGTTTCCCCTATCACATTGTTAGGGAATAAATGAGTATTAAGAGTTATTATTTCAAGGAATATCATTGTAAAGTGTTCAGTATTTTGACAAATATGACATCCCTTCAATGAAAAATATAGTTGGCTTTTAGAAATAATAATCTAATTTTTCAAGTCTATTACTATCTTCAGGTTTCTTCTGAAGCTTCTACTGAAAATTTGTCACGAAAATGAGACTTTTTCGTAGTTCGTGCTGTGAGGTTTTATTTATAAATGCTTCTTATAAGCAGATTTGAATTCTGTTGTTGATCAATAATTTTTCCCTATAAATGACATCTATTTATTTCATCTCAGGTTTTGTGTTCAGTGTTATTTTTGGTGCCTCATCTTGACAAAAGTTTGTTTTTTTTTTACTCTATTCGCTGCCATTCAATCAGGATTGCTTTGCTCACACCAGTATTCTGGACAGCGGCTCTCTCTCTCTCTATCTCTCTCTCAAACGAACCTTGTAAAAACCGACTATCTTGCATGATTCGTGCAAGATAAGCAGTATCTTATGCGTACGATCTTATTAGCGGTTGAATATTCACTTTTTGATCTGGCTAGAGCAATTTGTCGGTGGAAATGTTAAGCTATGAATACACGCTGCTTGTACAAATTTGACCAACAAATGAATTGGTTATGTGAAAACCGCTTGTCTGCACAAAAATTCGTGGAAAGACACACGATAAACGGTCAATCTACACGAGAAATTGTGTTTTTTTTATCGTGTCTCTTTTTACACGACAAATCGGGTAAACCTTTTTGTTATTTAGCCACCGAAACGAGCTTTTAAAACAAATTGTGGCCTTAGTTGTAGGATTTTATGAATTAGGATTATCAGGAAAGCGTTCGAATTCACTCTTTGAAAACAACTGAAAGGAGAATTACGCAGGCGGTAATTTGTATGGCCCAGCCTGAACAAGTTACGCAGGCGGTCAATTTTATGGTCCAGCTATTCATTATTAAAGAATACAATAATTTCTTCAGAAATTGGACAACTAAATAAGAGCTTGGCACAAAAAAGTCTCGAAAAAACAAGGGACAAAGCAGTTTGAGCCTAAAACTCATGAGTGCTACACTTTCTCCGTGAAATTTATAAAGTTTTCAACGGAAATTTTTTTTGGGTGTTTAACAACGGCATATTTTTGCAAATGGAAAAACTTGTTTGTTGTTATTTTATCTGGGTTTCAACACTTAAACCGGACTAAGCGTTCATGAAAATTTTTATTTTCATGTTCATTTCATGACATTTCAATACAACAACTAAAAACAGTTTTCGGAAAAAAATTCCTTTAAAAATTGCTAATTCTTCGCTTACGATCATTCACACGAAGTATTGTGTAAATTTTTCATCACACTAGGATAATTTTATTGTGTGATTTTTTATTGCACGATAAAAAAAATCGTGTGATTTCACACGAGAGAGTTTCAGAGTGTGGTAAGATCTCATGAGATTCCCGCTAGAATCTTGCAAATTTATGCATTTTTGGGCTAGATCTTGCAAGAATCCTACATGAAACGGGAAAAATTTTGACAGGAACCTCATCATCCAATACTTTAGCCCAATAAGTTCAGTTTTCTAGAGTAGATATTGCGATAGTTATCAAAAATTAGCGATTTCGTTCTTTTTCTCTAAAGTTAATAAAAATCTGATCGTGTAACCTAATTTTAGCCCAAAAACCCAAAGAACTCAATTCCTTCTACTGCAGTGCTAAGTCAGTGTATCTAGAAGCGGGCAAACAGGGCACAGCCAAGCTGAACGTCCTTTTCCTGCCCTTCTCAGAAGGCAAACGACCATGTTCGATCGTGTTCATAAACGAAGATGTGGGAGAGTTTGTGTACTTCATAGAAGCTACGGCTGGGTTGCCTTTGCCGCAGCAGGTTCCATTTTTCACAGCTGAGGGAAGCAACAGAATCTCAAGTGCGGCTGCTGCAAGTTAGTTTCTACCTATACCATTTTTCATTGAGACTGTACAAAGCGTTTAAACAGTACATAACGTTTTTTCTTTCTTTTTTCTTTCTTTCTTTGAATGAGACGGAACCATATAATTATCTCGATTAAACCCCCCCCCCAAGATTAACTGCTCAGATCACGCTTTTGTAAGGTGGAGCCAGCTGATGATGAAGTTGTGAAGTTTCTTATAAAAATTAGATAATTATAATTAACTGCTAGATCAAAAAATCTAAAGCCAGTATGACACAATTCTCAGGTCAATTTATTTCTGCTGTCTTCAAACCCAAAGAACTGCGAGCAGTTCGTATTTCTTCAGCTGGAAAATTTTTCAAAATTTAATAACAAGGGCGCAGGCGTTCCCCCCTCCCAGGATTTTCCCCAAAGCCAGGTGCCTGCAATGGGGTCAGGTCAGTGCGTGGGCGGCTGACCATCACTTACAGAACAAAGCAGATTGCATCCTGCATAAACACCGCCAAAGCCGGTGGGAGGATTGGATGAAATTGATTCATTCTATGGATTCATTTGTTTGGTTTAGAAATGTTAGAATCTATTTAGAAATTGGTGCCCCTTGTTCGCTAGCAGGTAATGTTGTATCATTATGATCAGAAACGCATCTCAATAACTGATCATATCGTTGTTCACAATTGTTGCATGTTCATTCATCAACTCACAACCATAAATTAAATATATGTTCATGTGATTTAATAAAGATGCACATGGCTTCGCTATTCGACTGTTGCTTTGATCGACTTTTTTGTAAAAAAATTCTCTATTGCTTTGTGACTGTAAACTAAAATGACGCCAAAATTTATTCGTTATTTTTGTCATTCTGTTGATTTTTGTCTGATCATAGTTGCACAATTTCGAATCGTCGCACCTTCGAATCATAGTCGCCGAATTTTGCGTGGTCCGGCAGAGTCGAGAAATGAACGCGTTTTTTTTTTCAAAATACTTTGCTCTAATTCGCGTTAAATCGCAGAAGTTCGAATCATGGCCAAATTATTGTCTGGATCGTCTGATCATGGCTGATTTTTGTCTGGATCACCCGGTTCATACTTCCACCACTTCTCCCCGGGCAAATACGAATTCGATCAATTTTTTTAAAACTGTGCAAGAATGTCCTCAAAATACGGTAAAATATGGTAAAATCCCTTAAATATCTGGTACCGGTTAATGGCCGCCTTCATCTTCTCAGCCGGCTATTCTAGCGCTCCTAGTTTTTTACAATTTAAAGAATTTGAATTGTATTGGGGCGCTGTGTTTTTTTTTAAAGATTTTTTCACACATTTTTCAATGACTCTGATCTTTCAAAACGGGATAAACAGGTAAAGCCCAGCGGGGATTAAGTTTCATTAGAGGCCCAAAGTGGACGCTAGTATTCTTTCAAGTGCTTAGAGTGGTGCAGTTGCTGGGATGGCCTCAATTTAAGTTTAAGAAGTCATTTTTAAGAGTTTTTCAAAATGGGGCAATTTTCCTTGTTTTTTGTGATTTTTTTAGTTTTTTGTTTGATTAGTCTTAGCTTGAAGTTTTTAAAAATTGATTGAGGCGTTTTGCGAGACGAAATTACTCGTTATGATCATTTTATGAGCTATATGTTTTGGTACTACAAACACAAACACGCAAAAGGACAATAATTTTTGCAATTTTTTTTCAAGTTTATTAAAAATGTTTGTCATTTTTTGAGTTTTTCTAGCTTCAGGGTCAGGGAATATCCTTTAAGGTTTGATAATAGGGCACTGTTTGGTTTCTTGTAACAGTGGATTGCTTTTCAACTTTTTAATATCTCGAACTTTAGCATTTTTAATGAAATCTGCAGTTTGGATGGAAGGATTGGATGAAATTGATTCATTCTATGGATTCATTTGTTTGGTTTAGAAATGTTAGAATCTATTTAGAAATTGGTGCCCCTTGTTCGCTAGCAGGTAATGTTGTATCAATAACTGATCATATTGTTCTTCACAATTGTTGCATGTTCATTCATCAACTCACAACCATAATTGAATTATATGTTCATGTGATTTAATAAAGATGCACATAGCTTCGTTATTCGACTGTTGCTTTGATCAATTTTTTTGTAAAAAAATTCTATATTGCTTTGTGACTGTAAAATAAAATGACGCCAAAATTTATTCGTTATTTTTGTCATTCTGTTGATTTTTGTGTGATCATAGTTGCACAATTTGGAATAGTCGCACCTTCGAATCATAGTCGCCGAATTCTGCGTGGTGCGGCAGAGTCGAGAAATGAACGCGTTTTTTTCAAAATACTTCGCTCTATTTCGCGTTAAATTATAGAAGATTGAATCAAGACCAAATTATTGTGTGGATTGTCTGATCATGGCTCATTTTTGTCTGGATCACCCGGTTCATACTTCCACCTCTCCCCGGGCAAATACAAATTCGATCAATTTTTTTTTTAAAACTGTGCAAGAATGTCCTCAAAATACAGTAAAATATGGTAAAATCCCTTAAATATCTAGTACTGGTTAATAGACGCCTTCATCTTCTCAGCCCGCTATTATAGTGCTCCTAGTTTTTTACAATTCAAAGAATTTGAATTATATTGGGGCGCTGTGTTTTTTTTTTAAGATGTGTTCACACATTTTTTAATGACTCTGATCTTTCAGAACGGGATAAACAGGTAAAGCCCAGCGGGGATTAAGTTCAATTAGAGGCCCAAAGTGGACGCTAGTATTCTTTCAAGTGCTTAAAGTTGAAATGGGTTAAAATGGGTTAAAAGGTTAAAATGCTTTCAAAATGGGGCAATTTTCCTTGTTTTTGTGATTTTTTTAGTGTTGTGTTTAATTAGTCTTAGCTTGAAGTTTTTAAAAATTGATTGAGGCGTTTTGCGAGACGAAATTACTCGTTATGATCATTTTATGAGCTATTTGTTTTGGTTCTACAAACACAAACACGCAAAATGATAATAGTTTTTGCAATTTTTTTCAAGTTTTTTGAAAATGTTTGTCATTTTTTGAGCTTTTCCAGCTTCAGGGTCCAGGGAATATCCTTCAAGAAGGTTTAATAATAGGGCACTGTTTGGTTTCTTGTAACAGTGGATTGCTTTTCAACTTTTTAATATCTCGAACTTTAGCACTTTTTTATGAAATCTGCAGTTTTTTTCCAATGTTTCCTAAAGTTTTTGTCAATTTCTGATATTTATCTATTCTCAAGCGTCAGGAAGACTATTCCGTAGTCGGTCTGAAAAAAGTTATTGCATGCTTCTTAATTTCAATGGATTCGTTTTCAATAATTTAACTTTTCGAATTTCAAAAATATTCCGATAAAATTTGCATTTTTTAAAAGTTTTTCAAAACAATTGTCTTCTATTCGGTTTTTCTTGCCTAAGTAGCCAGATAATCTCATACAAAGTTTGATCGTATGCTATTAGATAGTTGCTAGGGGGCAATTGAATGGTTGTCAACATTTTAATAGAACGAATTTCTTTTTTATTTGAAATTTTTTATAAAAATTATTGCCTATCGATCTTTGAACCAATCAATTTTTTAAGGCTTGGAATTGGGTTACTGGATAGCCTCTAGAGACAATGAAATTTTCTAAAAAGATTAATAGCACGGTTTTCAGCAACATTTCCTTAAAATATGCAGTTGATTTCATTTTTTTTAAAAAAAAATTGGTCTTTTTCGAGTTAATCGATCTTCAAGGGCCAATAATTTTTTTCTGGCCTTGCAGATAAAATAATGCAGCAATTTCAGAAACAAAAATTGGATTTGAACATATTTTTGAAATAGGTATCTGTGAAGTTATCAAATTTTGCCTGAGGGTTAAAAACTTCAAAGTTTTAGCAATAATTATTTTTTTGTTTAATTTGTTTGATTGTTTGTTCAATTTTTTGAGATGATTTTGTTTGTTCTTTCGCTGGCATTGTTCAATTGACCTGCTGGTCAAGTAGAGTACTTCTAAGTTGTTCATTCAATTCTTTGAATTGTATTTCAGTACTTGTCCTGCTATGTTTTTTACTTCGTCGAACAAAAAAATGTTTCGCTTTACCTCATTTTGCCGCTTTTTCAACATTTTGCGTGAAATATTTTTGATTTCTGTAGGCTAGTTTCTCTCTTCTTTCATTCTGCTAAAAGTGATTTTGAACATCAGTTGCTCAGCAAAGCAATTCAAAATGAACAGAGTCAGTATAAAAAATTGAAGTCAGAAATAGAAACGGGATACAACCATAAAGCCCAATTTTAGATGCCCGCTATTTGAACGTCGTTCCTATAAGTCTTAGTTACCATCTCTAATGCTTATTGGTTTTAATAGTAGCCCCTGTAGCCTCTCTATAAGAACCAGAAGTATGTTCAATATCTTCTATTCTTTCAATCCCAATCATGCTTATTGGAATCAACGACGGCTATTTTCCGACAATCTGCCGGGTATGTCTTTATTAGCCGTCTACTGAAATACAACCCCCCGCCCACCACCCCCGGGTACAATAGGATCATCTGTGATTAAGTTTTAACCCTTATAATGGTATATTTTTAAACGTATTTGATTTAGACACAGCAGTCATAAATAAAGATGAGTTGTCGCACACATTTCTATGTAAAAAATGAACATGCATTTCTGGGCATGTAAGTAGTGGGTTGTTCCACTACTTTCATGCCCACAAAACTGAGGCCCACAAAATCGTCCATAATTTCCGATTGATTCTATCCAGGTGGTAGTCAGGGTCTTTACGGTGGGGACGACCGGATTGTCTACCTGAGGTGTGAAGCTAAGAAGGAGATTTCAGAGACACTTCACATTCCCATCACTAATGTTGCGAGAGAGAATGCTCTTGTCATTGCTGCACAGCAGCTCATGTCCGTGAAAGAGTTCACGCGCAGGTATGATGATTAACTTAGAAATTTTTATTCATTTTCAGCATCTTTTTTGTTTCCCCCGTGCGTTATAGGATTTTCTCGTTTTGTGCCCTCCCCCTCAGATTAGTTGGTGCATAATATTTGTACCCCCCCCCCCCCCGCAGCATATAGCGGCTGCTCTCCCAATAGTCTGTGACGAGGAAATCTTTACAGCGCCCAGTTCGTTTTTGTGGTTTAAAATCTGTCCGCATATTATGTTTTTGCTGTTCGCTTTTGTAACTGTATATCCGGTATGTTCTTACCGTTTCATTATTAAAGTTTAGTTTTTGACTACTCTCTAATCTTAGTGTTTTCGATATAAAATTGGACTGAGTTTGCTACGCATCACATAATACGGGATCTCTCTATGTATACCAGTTCAATCCGATATGGAAACAAATCAAAAACAAAGATATATGTCTAAGACCTATTTATACAAAAACATTTAAACCTCCGTTTTGCCTTTTGTACTCACCAGTTGAAATTTTAGAAGCTGGGGTTCGTAACAGTTGAATTTCAGCTCAAATAATTCATAGATACAAGACACAATAAAAATAAATTACTGCTCAAGAATAATTTTCAATGCAAGACATAGTATCAATTCACTGCTTAAGAATATCTAAAACGCGACACAGTACCACGTTATTTACTGCTCAAGTCAGTTTATTTTTGCAGTATTTGCTGAGTTATAGGAAGAAAGCCGTTTTCTGCGGCTGCTTTAGATGAGTCTCTGTTGGGTAGCTATTGTTATTTCCCCCTTTTTTATCGCTTGACTATAAGTGTAACTGTAACTTGAACTATAACTGTGATTATTACTATGACAACAGTTGCTATGACAACAGAAAGTGGACAAAAATGAACACCTAATAAAGTTTTCCTTCAGTTTTTTTTGCATCTATTTTCCCGCCTATGCAAACTCCGCTAGCTCAAATCCAACACAACACCTGCCGTACTATAAAATGATTTACCTTGTTGTGGTACGTGTTCTGTAACTGCGGGTCGCATAACGTTTTGGTGGGGGGAGGGGGGACAAACGGAAAAGATCGAAATTATAAACCATAAATTATGTTATGTCATATATGGCACAAGCTGAGAAGTTACCATTACAATTAAAACACAATTCTTGTCTTCATTTTTGTTCATTTTCATCCTATAATTAATGTTTTGCGCCATTTTTATGTTATGTGTTACATATTATAGTTAAAAACGCGAGTTACAAATAAAACATTTACAAATATTAAAAGGCATTTAAGCACTAACGAGAGTTTATTCTTGCAGTTTTGTAATGTACCTGTACGCATAATTTCAGTCAATGATATGAAGTTGTTTTCAAGTCGATTCAAAGTAAGTTATTTTAAGAAAACTAACGGGAACCTTGGCTTCGGGAAGCGTTACAGCGGCAGTTGCCAGCCTTGCAGAACCTGACTTGAACCCAAAGAAGAAATCACGCCTTCTGGCCCAGATGACCTTGAACCCAGACGGGACTGACTTCACATGTGAGGCCTCTTCAATGTTCTTCAAAGTTCCCAAATCGGTGTTTGTGCCTCATCCGATCAATGATGGTCTCAAAAGACAGAAGAAACCGAATCAACAGGAACAAGCGGGGGTCATTCCGAAGTCGCTGCTTGATTTAGGTGAGCGTTTATATTTTCTGCTGTCTTAGAATCTGCGATGAAATTGTGTAATTGTTCAAGATAGTGGTACGCAAAAACGGACGGATATCACAGTGTTGAAATACTACAGCTCCCAAGGTTTCTTGCGCATGATGAGCAAAAAATGTGGCCTTGGATATTATTTTTGTGCTCGTTTCAGCTCAGATTCTGCGCATGTACGAAATGAAGAGTTTACACGTAAATCAACTCCACTACTGTATCTTAAAACTGCGTATTGTTTCTTAAAACACTTTAAGATGCCGAAAGTCTGCAGTGCCAGAAGTTAAAATGCCAGAAGTTGCTACTTAGCCAGAAGTTGAATTTCGTTGACTTTCGTCATTTTTAAACGTGCGCGTTTCGTGTTTTAAGCATGGTTAAGTGACTCTGCAGAAGTCACTTCAAAATTCTGACTTAATATCTCGAACCGCTTCGCGATTCTCCATGAACGCCAGAAGTTCTCAGTGACTTCAAGCAGAGTCACGTAATCATTACTTAAAGTTGTTTAAATAGCCACAGTTGAGACTTGAAGGTCATCTTGGAATGTTCGCCCAAAAGGGGCTATCTCTTAATATCATTAAAAGGAACTTTTTGATCTCGATAGGCAGAACAGTTCCCTATCTTCGCCTAGGTCTGAACTTGGACGATGGAACGATTTCTCTACCGATCAAATTCAAAGCACCCCAAGTGGGTCACTACGCCTGTCGAGTGGTGCTGAGGAGTCCCAATGACATCCGACTGTACCACTTAGAAGTGAGTGTGAGTCCAGAGGGGACAACTGCACTTCTGGAGTTCGCCTGCCCTGCTCAGCAGACTGTGGTCCAGGAGATCCCGATTGTCAACAATACTGACGCAAACTGGTTCCTACAGGTCAGTTTTTGTTGAGGTTGCTGTTGATGTTGTTGTTGTTTTAGTAGCAATTTATATATACCATTATCATTATAAGAACTTAAAATGTGCATTTAAATTCAGAGAATGTTATTTTGTTGCAATTGTGGTTGATTAAAAATGGTAACAGATAAACATCGATCAGATTCCCATATTAACATCGCTTTGAATGACTTTTCTTCTTTTGGTACTTTTATCTTCGAAGTGAAATTTTATTAGCTCCCCTCTCATTGGGTGAGATTAAAGGCTTAGAGTCTTTACCATTATAAAAACGTAAAAGTTTTAATTCGGGTGGCTCACATTCTACCGGTGAGTAATGACTGTAGTTCTTGAAATCGGATCAGAATAGTTATTCGATGTCAATTTTTATGATCAAGCTCAGTCGATACGTAGAATCAATGGTATTGTTAATGCAATTATCGATACTTTATATTGAGCAAGTAGTTTTTGACCCACATAAATTTTGAATTAAGCTTCTGTTTTCATTAATACATTTTGAACGTATAATCGGCTCTCTTGTTTAGGCGTTCCTGAAGGGGGAGTCTTTCAGTGGCCCTCAAACGATTGCTGCGACACCCAACCAGACTACTCTCTATCCTCTCACATTCAAACCTCTATTCGAAGGAAATTCTGAGGGCACACTAAGGTAACAAATTGCTAAAAATTTTCCTCTGATTTCAATGCCATAAGTTTTGTTCCGACCCCACTTTTTGGGGAGCGAGGAACTATATCCTCAACTGGTTTTTTGGCCGATCGATATATTCATTATAAAGAGTCATGAGTGGTATCAATAGAAAGACCATATAGCGTAGAATATATAATTAAAAAGAGTTTTTTTAAGTCTCGCGTTTCCCAAGCAGTTATCATTAAACTTTTGTTAACATTCGTAGTTTTTTTGTATTTTTTCATATTTCATATTTTCACGGAAAATATTTTCATATTTTCACAGAAAATATTTTCATATTTTCTGTAACTTTTGCTGATCTTTTTCTGTCAATATTGCAAAAACGTTAAGAAAAAAGAAAAATTGTTGAAGATGGTGTTATTGGTTTTAGCTTTAATTATACAGGACGGTTCCTGTAATGTTTAATTTGACATTTCTGACATTTCAAACATGTTTCTTTAGCGCACGTTGTTTAAGTTTGCCTTAAGAAAAGACCTAAAAACTGAAAATAAAATCTTGAAAAACCTCAAGAAACGGATGGTTGTAACTCTGCTTCCTATGAGCACGTTTGCTGCCATCCTATTTAACTGTAACTAGGCCCAATAAATATATTTTTTTCTGGATTTAAAAACCTGCAGCGCTTTTGATAATTTCTTATATGCCTAATTTATTCCTTATATTGAATTTTTTGGGCTAAGTTTCGGCTTATATTTAGACGAAATTTGAATCAATTTAATTTGTTCTATAGACATGGAGCATTATCATGGCTGGTTTAGATACCATCGTGGATTTTGACAATCAAAAAATCAGTTTGATTGTGTTGCCGGCGTTGTCTTTTTTAAAAAAATATTTCATATCAACGCTCAATAAGTGACAGATCCTATTTAACTGCAACTGGGCCCAATTAATATATATTTGGTTTTCATAGAAAAGCTCATTGATTTTATGGCTTCGACAAAGTGTTTCGTAAGTTTAAATTGAATTATTGTGTTGTCAGCAGTTGCTATTTTGTTTGCCGTTTCATGACTTACTCTCAATAATCAAGCTTCCAGTTGGCTTCCCGGGGTGGTATAGGTGAGCCTATATAATGATTTAAAACTATACCTAATGGCCCTTAATGTCTTTGAACATATTTTAGAAATTATCAGTAAATTTTTTTAATTTCTCCATTTTTCGAATTTTTTTCTGACAACTTATAAAATAGTCTCAACTTAGATCACTTCTTCAATAGTAAAGGTCTCATCTTCTTTCCTGTGCTTTAAAATTTAATCTTTTTAGCGGGTTTTTGCTTTTATCTACTAGTGTCATGGCTTTGATAATTGTTGTTTACTAAATTATTTTAATTTTTGAATATATGCCAAATTTTGTGAGGTCTTGTCACAAGGTGACATTATTTACAGGTTCCACCGGCGTTGAAATAAGACGTAATTGAACATATATAAAATTTTTAGTGACTAGCTTATGGTTTTAACGGCTTCGACACCGTTTTCTTGGAAACTATAATAGAGTTTTTATTTTTTGCCCGTCTGTTTGTCGTCAATCACGTGGCATATTGTAGATGATGACAAATTTTGATGCTATTTTGACTTTGAAATAATAAGCCTTGTTAAAAGGAGTTATTGAAATTTGGTCGTAGTTAATGTTTGTTTTGTTTTTTTTTTATTTCTTTGTTTGCCTTATCTCGTATTCTGGTTAATGGGGTGTCTCGCCGGCCCGCTAAAATTTGCGGGAATTAAGTTCTTGAACATTAACATTCCGATTCTGTTGCAGAGTGAAACAGTTGATGAGACATAATTTCATAGTGTGAAGGGCGGTTCTGGATAGTTTGACCCCTATTCACTCACTCCTCCCTTTCCGCAACTAAGCCTGAGCTAATCTCTGAGCCTCAGTTAGCTCCTGATGAAGCCAACCACTCGCCAGTCGATTGAGAACAATTCGCTTGACGTTGTCGATTATATTTAAAAATCTAAAAGTTGTAATTGAAAATAACCGAATGGTTAATGTAACTCACTGAAAATCTATCAATCAAACTTCATGGTTATCTGAAGTTAGAACAACCTAAGGCTTGGTTTTTAAAATAAGGTGATATAATTTAGTTTAAAGCCTGTTACTGTGTGTGTACGAACTCTCTCCTTTAGGCATTTTGTCTGTTTTATTTTCTTTAAATTTACTCTTCATCGCTATTTCTATAGATTTGTAAACAAACACGATATAGATTTCGACAGACACGCTGTCGGAATGCTTTTTCATCTAACAACATGATATTTGGTGCTTGGTATAGATTCGTAAATAAAAATGGCGGCCTGTTTGACAAAGATTGCAACTTAAGTCATTTTTCATTCTAATTGTACATATTTCTTAATATATTTTTTTAAATTTTGCACTTGATCTGTGCTTTTGCATTCATGGATTGCTGAATAAGACAGACAAAAATTTGAAAATTGATCATATAATTTATAGATTTTTTTGCCTATTTTTTAACGATATTTCCATTTTGTTCTATAATTGTTGAAGATTGGTGAACAAGACAGACGGGATGGAGCACTGTTTCTCACTGGTTGGATTCGGAGAGAGACCTCTGGCTCTGGACCACTTTGTAGTGAACTGTACTGTCAAGAGGAAGACAGGATACATGGTCAAGGTTCCAAACACCACTGCCAGGAAACAGACATTCAATGTTAGTATAGATATTTATTCGTAATCAGAATAATAAATTCAGTTGAATTTTCGGGTCTTTCCCATTATAGCCCCCCACCGAAATTATAGCCTCCCCGATTAAGGTAAGTTTGGCATGATTGGGTAGCTATAGGTTACATGACCAATCACTAAGCTGGGGAGGGCTATAAAGGGAAAGAATCAAATTTTTAATTATTTTAATTTTTTTTCCATTATTTGTGTATTATGATTTATGCTCATAACTTGATAATCGCAAACGGTAAGTATCAGTAATTCATGATGTTCCTTCTAGTGAGCATTATTGCTCCGTTATCTGTCCTCTCTGTGTGTCCTTATTTTTTTGTAATTATTTGATGTTAATACTTTTAATGAGAAATTAATTCTTCTTCTTCTTCTTGATCAGAGCTTTAATCTTGATCGTCTCCAAAATGAATCTTTTAAAATTCAACAAGCTATGCCTCAAATTGAATTGGCTGTCGTTGCAAGCAATTTCATCCTTTTAGTCAAATATAAAATATCTGTTCAGGCAATTTTTCGCCGCATTATTTTTGTGAAAAAATAGTAAATTACGGCCGGCTAGAAAGAATTTTGGGTCTTTCCCACTAAATCCCCCCAATCGTGGTAATTATACTATAATGGGGGCTATAATTTCATGGGGGCGGGGTGGGCTTGAATGGGAAAGACCCGAATTTTTAAAGGTTTAGTGAACTTGGTATTTTAAATTTCCACCGAAACGTTATATGCAATTTTTTGCAGGTTATACGCCATGCCATTTTAGTTTCTACTTTGCTAGTGCTGAAAACTTATTACTGATCTCCGATTGGCCAATAATCCGCTCGATTCAAAAATCTAGTCAATGATACCTCATTGATAGGCCGGGGGTGGATTAAAACGATCCCGAATTGCATAATTATTTTGTCTCTTCATTCCCGTGATCTCTGACTTTTGATAAACTGTAAAATTTCACGTGTATCAAAGATAGAAACTTTTCGACTATTTTTCATTCCTCTTTTCCAGATCTTGTCCGACTGTCCGTTCTTGAGTGGACCCGACTCAGTGACAGTTCTGCCCCAGAAAGTGCAGATGTGTGAAGTGTTTCTGACCCCTCTGAAGAGAGGAACTTACAGAAGCATTCTCTCATTCGTGGCCAAAGATAAGGGCAGGTATGTATTTAGCGTCTTGTAAAACAGTTCTGATACTCAATGAAAACCGCCTCTTTTTGCTCGACATTTTATGGCTTGTGACATTAGATGGTGACTACAGCGCTTGAAGGTTCCGCAATTTTGACCTCACACTTTTGGCTTTTATTCCACCGAAAAATGACCCTCAAGTCATTAAATATTTTTAGAAAGCCCAAAGTTTTAATACTATATAGATTAAATATAAATAAGCTCAAAGCTGCGTGTCTAAAATGGGCCAGCAGTTTTTTTTAAAATTTCTCGCGAGTGAACAAATTATGAATTCATCTAATTCAGCTTTGATCATCATCATCTAGTATTTGTTTGGAACGACTGTTCCATATATTTTTGATGTTACCTCATTCCACCCTCTAACCTTCATTTCCTTATTTTCAAGGGAAGTTGACGAGGACACTTTGACAGCTACTCTGGTCGCTTCTCCCTCAATTTCGGAGAGGACATCTGCAGCTGTGAATGCAGAGAGTGACCCACTCTATCAAATATGGTTCTCAGTTGAGGTCGTAGTCGCACCCAGCCAGCCTGAAAAAACTATCGAACTTGCCTGCAACGTTCTGGTTCGTACCTGGGGGAGTTTTCACTTCCCATAACTTTTTGATCCCACTCTTTGAAAAAATGGTAGTGCCAGTCCCACTTTTTTATTCAGACACTCTGTGACTTTTTTGAGGGCATCTGAATCCCAAACTAACTAACCTATGAGGTTTGAAACTTCAACTCTGCATAGTTTAGAATTTGACTAACAAGAGAAATTCAGAAAATTTTGTCTTCTTGTAAGGATATTTGAAAAAAAAAATTGACCGCATTTTTGTCAAAAAATCAGTTATTTTTCATGATTTAAGACAATTAACGTCTTTTTGGCCATCTTCATCCACCCAATAATTACTTGAGGTTCCTGCAGCTACCTTTGTCTATAAATCAAATACATCAAAACTTGAGAAAAAATATAATTTTTCAGCATTTCATTAGAATTTAGCTCGAATTTTGATCAAATTATATAAAAATTTGTCCTTATTTCAATAATAGCAGATAACTAGCAATTTTTGAGGTCATCTCACAACAACAATCATGATTTCTTGCAGCCACTCTTACAATTTAGACTTCAAAAGTATAAAGGTAAGGGTTTATTCGAAAAAAAATAACAGGCAAATTTTTTTATAATATTTACCCAATGCGCTCAAATTTTTTTTAAAAAAATTTACCCAATTTTTGTGGTTTTGCACGCTTTTTGAAATTTTGCTAACCCAAAAGGTGAAAGTTTCTAGATTGAATAAATATTTACCAGTTTTTGTAAAATTCACGAAAATTGAGCAGTTGAGCAAAATTTGTTACTTTTTCCATATTTGAGTTGTAAATGAAAAACTTGACACTTTTTCTTCAACATAGTTTGTTTCTCCTTCGAATTGATTCAGCCGGTGCAAAAAACTTCCAATGAAAAAATTTTTTAACCGACATCATGCAATTATTTGCTATTATTAATCTCCTAATTTTACACTTTAGAGATTTAAGAATTTTTTAAATGTCTTTTTTAGAGAGCTGCTCATCCAACTTGACTATTCTCGAAGTCATTTAAAATTCAAATTAGGAGCTTGTTCCTATCCTTGCACAGCATTTCAGGCATAGTTTTTCATGAGAATCATTGTTCAATGGTGTTATTCTGACTACAGTTTTAAATGCAATCACCGCGTGATTACTAAATTATTGCTATTTAAAAAACAATAAAAAAATTACTGGTTCCTAATTTTGTTTGCCCGAATCAGTTAAAGAGATTCGAAAAGTTTTTTAACCTTCAGGCCACTTGATTTTAAAGAATACTGGACATTTCAATAGTTTCACATTAGTATCGTTTTTTGTGGTAATCTCGCAACAATTGTGTTTTTTAAACTGCTGTTTCAGTTATAAATCAAATACATCGAAACTTGAGAAAAATATAATTTTTCAGCATTTCATTAGAATTTAGCTCGAATTTTGATCAAATTATATAAAAATTTGTCCTTATTTCAATAAAAGCAGATAACTAGCAATTTTTGAGGTTATCTCACAACAACAATCATAATTTCTTGCAGCCACGGTTACAATTTAGACTTCAAAAGTATAAAGGTAAGGGTTTATTCGAAAAAAAATTACAGACAATTTTTTTTATAATATTTACCCAATGCTCTCAAATTATTTTTAAAAAATTTACCCAATTTTTGTGGTTTTGCACGCTTTTTGAAATTTTGCTAACCCAAAAGGTGAAAGTTTCTAGATTAAATAAATATTTACCAGTTTTTGTAAAATTCACGAAAATTATGAAGATTACATCAAACAGAAAATTGCAGTTGAGCAAAATTTGTTACTTTTTCCATATTTGAGTTGTAAATGAGAAATTTGACACTTTTTCTTCAACATAGTTTGTTTCTCCTTCGAATTGATTCAGCCGGTGCAAAAAACTTCCAATAAAAAAAATTTTAACCGACATCATGCAATTTAGACACTTTAGAGATTTAAGAATTTTTTAAATGTCTTCTTTAGAGAGCTGCTCATCCAACTTGACTATTCTCGAAGTCATTTAAAATTCAAATTAGGAGCTTGTTCTTATCCTTGCACAGCGTTTCAGGCATAGTTTTTCATGAGAATTGTTGTTCAGTGGTGTTATTCTGACTACAGTTTTCAATGCAATCACCGCCTGATTACTAAATTATTGCTATTTAAAAAACTTTAAAAAAATTACTGGTTCCTAATTTTATTTGCCCGAATCAGTTAGAGATTCGAAAAGTTTTTTTAACCTTCGGGCCACTTGATTTCAAAAATATTGGACATTTCAATAGTTTCACATTAGTATCGTTTTTTATGGTTATCTCGCAACAATTATGTTTTTTTAAACTGCTGTATCAGTTATAAATCAAATACATCAAAACTTGAGAAAAAATATAATTTTTCAGCATTTCATTAGACTTTAGCTCGAATTTTGATCAAATTATATGAAAATTTGTCCTTATTTCAATAATAGCAGATAACTAGCAATTTTTGAGGTCATCTCACAACAACAATCATGATTTCTTGCAGCCACTGTTACAATTTAGACTTCAAAAGTATAAAGGTAATGGTTTATTCGAAAAAAAATAACAGACAAACTTTGTAAAAATATTTACCCAATGCGCTCAAATTTTTTTAAAAAAATTTGCCCAAATTTTGTGGTTTTGCACGCCTTTTGAAATTTTGCTAACCCAAAGGGTGAAAGCTTCTAGATTAAATAAATACTTACCAGTTATTGTAAAGGTCACGAAAATTATGAAGATTACATCAAACGAAAAATTGCAGTTGAGCAAAATTTGTTACTTTTTCCATATTTGAGTTGTAAATGAAAAACTTGACACTTTTTCTTCAACATAGTTTGTTTCTCCTTCGAATTGATTCAGCCGGTGCAAAAAACTTCCAATGAAAAAATTTAATAACCGACATCATGCAATTATTTGCTATTATTAATCTCCTAATTTTACACTTTAGAAATTTAAGAATTTTTTAAATGTCTTTTTTAGAGAACTGCTCATCCAACTTGACTATTCTCGAAATCATTTAAAATTTAAATTAGGAGCTTGTTCCTATCCTTGCACAGCATTTCAGGCATAGTTTTTCATGAGAATTGTTGTTCAATGGTGTTATTCTGACTACAGTTTTAAATGCAATCACCGCGTGATCACTAAATTATTGCTATTTAAAAAACAATAAAAAAAATTACTGGTTCCTAATTTTGTTTGCCCGAATCAGTTATAGAGATTCGAAAAGTTTTTTTAACCTTCAGGCCACTTGATTTTAAAGAATACTGGACATTTCAATAGTTTCACATTAGTATCGTTTTTTGTGGTAATCTCGCAACAATTATGTTTTTTTAAACTGCTGTTTCAGTTATAAATCAAATACATCAAAACTTGAGAAAAAATATAATTTTTCAGCATTTCATTAGAATTTAGCTCGAATTTTGATCAAATTATATAAAAATTTGTCCCTATTTCAATAAAAGCAGATAACTAGCAATTTTTGAGGTTATCTCACAACAACAATCATAATTTCTTGCAGCCACTGTTACAATTTCGACTTCAAAAGTATAAAGGTAAGGGTTTATCGAAAAAAAATTACAGACAAATTTTTTTATAATATTTACCCAATGCGCTCAAATTATTTTTTAAAAATTTACACAATTTTTGTGGTTTTGCACGCTTTTTGAAATTTTGCTAACCCAAAAGGTGAAAGTTTCTAGATTAAATAAATATTTACCAGTTTTTGTAAAATTCACGAAAATTATGAAGATTACATCAAACAGAAAATTGCAGTTGAGCAAAATTTGTTACTTTTTCCATATTTGAGTTGTAAATGAGAAATTTGACACTTTTTCTTCAACATAATTTGTTTCTCCTTCGAATTGATTCAGCCGCTGCAAAAAACTTCCAATAAAAAAATTTTTTAACCGACATCATGCAATTATTTGCTATTATTAATCTCCTAATTTTACACTTTAGAGATTTTAGAATTTTTTAAACGTCTTTTTTAGAGAGCTGCTCATCCAACTTGACTATTCTCGAAGTCATTTAAAATTCAAATTAGGAGCTTGTTCTTATCCTTGCACAGCATTTCATGCATAGTTTTTCATGAGAATTGTTGTTCAGTGGTGTTATTCTGACTACAGTTTCGAATGCAATCACCGCCTGATTACTAAATTATTGCTATTTAAAAAACATTAAAAAAATTACTGGTTCGTAATTTTATTTGCCCGAATCAGTTAAAGAGATTCGAAAAGTTTTTTTAACCTTCAGGGCACTTGATTTCAAAAAATACTGGACATTTCAATAGTTTCACATTAATATCGTTTTTTGTGGTAGTCTCGCAACAATTATGTTTTTTAAACTGCTGTTTCAGTTGTAAATCAAATACATCAAAACTTGAGAAAAAATATAATTTTTCAGCATTTCATTAGAATTTAGCTCGAACTTTGATCAAATTATATAAAATTTGTCCTTATTTCAATAATAGCAGATAACTAGCAATTTTTGAGGTAATCTCACAACACCAATCATGATTTCTTGCAGCCACTGTTAAAATTTAGACTTCAAAAGTATAAAGGTAAGGGTTTATTCGAAAAAAAATAACCGGCAAATTTTCTTATAATATTTACCCAATGCGCTCAAATTTTTTTGAAAAAATTTGCCCAATTTTTGTGGTTTTGCACGCTTATTGAAATTTTGCTAACCCAAAAGGTGAAAGTCTCTAGATTAAATAAATATTTACCAGTTTTTGTAAAATTCACGCAAATTATGAAGATTAAATCAAACAAAAAATTGCAGTTGAGCAAAATTTGTTACTTTTTCCATATTTGACTTGTAAATGAAAAACTTGGCACTTTTTCTTCAACATAGTTTGTTTCTCCTTCGAATTGATTCAGCCGGTGCAAAAAACTTCCAATAAAAAATTTTTTAACCGACATCATGCAATTTTTTGCTATTATTAATTTCCTAATTTTACACTTTAGAGATTTAAGAATTTTTTAAATGTCTTCTTTAGAGAGCTGCTCATCCAACTTGACTATTCTCGAAGTCATTTAAAATTCAAATTAGGAGCTTGTTCTTATCCTTGCACAGCATTTCAGGCATAGTTTTTCATGAGAATTGTTGTTCAGTGGTGTTATTCTGACTACAGTTTTGAATGCAATCACCGCCTGATTACTAAATTATTGCTATTTAAAAAACATTAAAAAAATTACTGGTTCCTAATTTTATTTGCCCGAATCAGTTAAAGAGATTCGAAAAGTTTTTTTAACCTTCAGGGCACTTGATTTCAAAAAATACTGGACATTTCAATAGTTTCACATTAGTATCGTTTTTTGTGGTAGTCTCGCAACAATTATGTTTTTTTAACTGCTGTTTCAGTTGTAAATCAAATACATCAAAACTTGAGAAAAAATATAATTTTTCAGCATTTCATTAGAATTTAGCTCGAATTTTGATCAAATTATATAAAAATTTGTCCTTATTTCAATAATAGCAGATAACTAGCAATTTTTGAGGTCATCTCACAACAACAATCATGATTTCTTGCAGCCACTGTTACAATTTAGACTTCAAAAGTATAAAGGTAAGGGTTTATTCGAAAAAAAATAACAGGCAAATTTTTTTATAATATTTACCCAATGCGCTCAAATTTTTTTGAAAAAATTTGCCCAATTTTTGTGGTTTTGCACGCTTTTTGAAATTTTGCTAACCCAAAAGGTGAAAAATTCTAGATTAAATAAATATTTACCAGTTTTTGTAAAATTCACGCAAATTATGAAGATTACATCAAACAAAAAATTGCAGTTGAGCAAAATTTGTTACTTTTTCCATATTTGAGTTGTAAATGAAAAACTTGGCACTTTTTCTTCAACATAGTTTGTTTCTCCTTCGAATTGATTCAGCCGGTGCAAAAAACTTCCAATAAAAAAATTTTTTAACCGACATCATGCAATTATTTGCTATTATTAATCTCCTAATTTTACACTTTAGAGATTTAAGAATTTTTTAAATGTCTTCTTTAGAGAGCTGCTCATCCAACTTGACTATTCTCGAAGTCATTTAAAATTCAAATTAGGAGCGTGTTCTTATCCTTGCACAGCATTTCAGGCATAGTTTTTCATGAGAATTGTTGTTCAATGGTGTTTTTCTGACTACAGTTTTAAATGCAATCACCGCCTGATTACTAAATTATTGCTATTTAAAAAACAATAAAAAAATTACTGATTCCTAATTTTATTTGCCCGAATCAGTTAAAGAGATTCGAAAAGTTTTCTTTAACCTTCAGGCCTGTTGATTTTAAAGAATACTGGACATTTCAATAGTTTCACATTAGTATCGTTTTTTGTGATAATCTCGCAACAATTGTGTTTTTTTAAACTGCTGTTTCAGTTATAAATCAAATACATCAAAACTTGAGAAAAAATATAATTTTTCAGCATTTCATTAGAATTTAGCTCGAAATTTGATCAAATTATATAAAAATTTGTCCTTATTTCAATAATAGCAGATAACTAGCAATTTTTGAGGTTATCTCACAACAACAATCATAATTTCTTGCAGCCACTGTTACAATTTAGACTTCAAAAGTATAAAGGTAAGGGTTTATTCGAAAAAAAATTACAGACAAATTTTTTTTTAATATTTACCCAATGCGCTCAAATTTTTTTTAAAAGAAATTACTCAATTTTTGTGGTTTTGCACGCTTTTTGAAACTTTGCTAACCCAAAAGGTGAAAGTTTCTAGATTAAATGAATATTTACCAGTTTTTGTAAAGTTCACGAAAATTATGAAGATTACATCAAACAAAAAATTGCAGTTGAGCAAAATTTGTTACTTTTTCCATATTTGAGTTGTAAATGAAAAACTTGACACTTTTTCTTCAACATAGTTTGTTTCTCCTTCGAATTGATTCAGCCGGTGCAAAGAACTTCCAATAAAAAAATTTTTTAACCGACATCATGCAATTTTTTGCTATTATTAATTTCCTAATTTTACACTTTAGAGATTTTAGAATTTTTTAAACGTCTTTTTTAGAGAGCTGCTCATCCAACTTGACTATTCTCGAAGTCATTTAACATTCAAATTAGGAGCTTCTTCTTATCCTTGCACAGCATTTCAGGTATAGTTTTTCATGAGAATTGTTGTTCAATGGTGTTATTCTGACTACAGTTTTAAATGCAATCACCGCCTGATTACTAAATTATTGCTATTTAAAAAACAATAAAAAAAATTACTGGTTCCTAATTTTATTTGCCCGAATCAGTTAAAGAGATTCGAAAAGTTTTCTTTAACCTTCAGGCCACTTGTTTTTAAAGAATACTGGACATTTCAATAGTTTCACATTAGTATCGTTTTTTGTGGTAATCTCGCAACAATTGTGTTTTTTTAAACTTCTGTTTCAGTTATAAATCAAATACATCAAAACTTGAGAAAAAATATAATTTTTCATTATTTCATTAGAATTTAGCTCGAATTTTGATCAAATTATATAAAAATTTGTCCTTATTTCAATAATAGCAGATAACTAGCAATTTTTGAGGTCATCTCACAACAACAATCATAGTTTCTTGCAGCCACTGTTACAATTTAGACTTCAAAAGTATAAAGGTAAGGGTTTATTCGAAAAAAAAATTACAGACAAATTTTTTTATAATATTTACCCAATGCGCTCAAATTTTTAAAAAAAAATTACCCAATTTTTGTGGTTTTGCACGCTTTTTGAATTTTTGCTAACCCAAAAGCTGAAAGTTTCCAGATTGAATAAATATTTACCAGTTTTTGTAAAATTCACGAAAATTATGAAGATTACATCAAACAAAAAATTGCAGTTGAGCAAAATTTGTTACTTTTTCCATATTTGAGTTGTAAATGAAAAACTTGACACTTTTTCTTCAACATAGTTTGTTTCTCCTTCGAATTGATTCAGCCGGTGCAAAAAACTTCCAATAAAAAAATTTTTTAACCGACATCATGCAATTATTTGCTATTATTGATCTCCTAATTTTACACTTTAGAGATTTTAGAATTTTTTAAACGTCTTTTTTAGAGAGCTGCTCATCCAACTTGACTATTCTCGAAGTCATTTATTATTCAAATTAGGAGCTTCTTCTTATCCTTGCACAGCATTTCAGGTATAGTTTTTCATGAGAATTGTTGTTCAATGGTGTTATTCTGACTACAGTTTTAAATGCAATCACCGCCTGATTACTAAATTATTGCTATTTAAAAAACAATAAAAAAAATTACTGGTTCCTAATTTTATTTGTCCGAATCAGTTAAAGAGATTCGAAAAGTTTTCTTTAACCTTCAGGCCACTTGATTTTAAAGAATACTGGACAGTTCAATAGTTTCACATTAGTATCGTTTTTTGTGGTAATCTCGCAACAATTGTGTTTTTTTAAAGTTCTGTTTCAGTTATAAATCAAATACATCAAAACTTGAGAAAAAATATAATTTTTCAGCATTTCATTAGAATTTAGCTCGAATTTTGATCAAATTATATAAAAATTTATCCTTATTTCAATAATAGCAGATAACTAGCAATTTTTGAGGTCATCTCACAACAACAATCATAATTTCTTGCAGCCACTGTTGCAATTTAGACTTCAAAAGTATAAAGGTAAGGGTTTATTCGAAAAAAAAATTACAGACAAATTTTTTTATAATATTTACCCAATGCGCTCAAATTTTTATTAAAAAATTTACCCAATTTTTGTGGTTTTGCACGCTTTTTGAATTTTTGCTAACCCAAAAGGTGAAAGTTTCCAGATTGAATAAATATTTACCAGTTTTTGTAAAATTCACGAAAATTATGAAGATTACATCAAACAAAAAATTTCAGTTGAGCAAAATTTGTAACTTTTTCCATATTTGAGTTGTAAATGAAAAACTTGACACTTTTTCTTCAACATAGTTTGTTTCTCCTTCGAATTGATTCAGCCGGTGCAAAAAACTTCCAATAAAAAAATTTTTTAACCGACATCATGCAATTTTTTGCTATTATTAATCTCCTAATTTTACACTTTAGAGATTTAAGAATTTTTTAAACGTCTTTTTTTAGAGAGCTGCTCATCCAACTTGACTATTCTCGAAGTCATTTAACATTCAAATTAGGAGCTTGTTCTTATCCTTGCACAGCATTTCAGGCATAGTTTTTCATGAGAATTGTTGTTCAATGGTGTTATTCTGACTACAGTTTTAAATGCAATCACCGCCTGATTACTAAATTTTTGCTATTTAAAAAACATTAAAAAAATTACTGGTTCCTAATTTTATTTGCCCGAATCAGTTAAAGAGATTCGAAAAGTTTTCTTTAACCTTCAGGCTACTTGATTTTAAAGAATACTGGACATTTCAATAGTTTCACATTAGTATCGTTTTTTGTGGTAATCTCGCAACAATTGTGTTTTTTTAAACTGCTGTTTCAGTTATAAATCAAATACATCAAAACTTGAGAAAAAATATAATTTTTCAGCATTTCATTAGAATTTAGCTCGAATTTTGATCAAATTATATAAAAATTTGTCCTTATTTCAATAATAGCAGATAACTAGCAATTTTTGAGGTCATCTCACAACAACAATAATAATTTCTTGCAGCCACTGTTACAATTTAGACTTCAAAAGTATAAAGGTAAGGGTTTATTCGAAAAAAAAATACAGACAAATTTTTTTATAATATTTACCCAATGCGCTCAAATTTTTTTAAAAAAAGTTCCCAATTTTTGTGGTTTTGCACGCTTTTTGAAATTTTGCTAACCCAAAAGGTGAAAGTTTCTAGATTGAATAAATATTTACCAGTTTTTCTAAAATTCACGAAAATTATGAAGATTACATCAAACAAAAAATTGCAGTTGAGCAAAATTTGTTACTTTTTCCATATTTGAGTTGTAAATGAAAAACTTGACACTTTTTCTTCAACATAGTTTGTTTCTCCTTCGAATTGATTCAGCCGGTGCAAAGAACTTCCAATAAAAAAATTTTTTAACCGACATCATGCAATTTTTTGCTATTATTAATCTCCTAATTTTACACTTTAGAGATTTAAGAATTTTTTAAACGTCTTTTTTTAGAGAGCTGCTCATCCAACTTGACTATTCTCGAAGTCATTTAACATTCAAATTAGGAGCTTGTTCTTATCCTTGCACAGCATTTCAGGCATAGTTTTTCATGAGAATTGTTGTTCAATGGTGTTATTCTGACTACAGTTTTAAATGCAATCACGGCCTGATTACTAAGTTTTTGCTATTTAAAAAACATTGAAAAAGTTACTGGTTCCTAATTTTATTTGCCCGAATCAGTTAAAGAGATTCGAAAAGTTTTTTTTTAACCTTCAGGCCACTTGATTTCAAAAAATACTGGACATTTCAATAGTTTCACATTAGTATCGTTTTTTGTGGTAATCTCGCAATAATTATGTTTTTTTAAACTGCTGTTTCAGTTATAAATCAAATACATCAAAACTTGAGAAAAAATATAATTTTTCAGCATTTCATTAGAATTTAGCTCGAATTTTGATCAAATTATATAAAAATTTGTCCTTATTTCAATAATAGCAGATAACAAGCAATTTTTGAGGTTATCTCACAACAACAATCATAATTTCTTGCACCCACTGTTACAATTTAGACTTCAAAAGTATAAAGGTAAGGGTTTATTCGAAAAAAAAATTACAGACAAATTTTTTTATAATATTTACCCAATGCGCTCAAATTTTTTTTTTAAATTTACCCAATTTTTGTGGTTTTGCACGCTTTTTGAAATTTTGCTAACCCAAAAGCTGAAAGTTTCTAGATTAAATAAATATTTACCAGTTTTTGTAAAATTCACGAAAATTATGAAGATTACATCGAACAAAAATTTGCAGTTGAGCAAAATTTGTTACTTTTTCCATATTTGAGTTGTAAATGAAAAACTTGACACTTTTTCTTCAACATAGTTTGTTTCTCCTTCGAATTGATTCAGCCGGTGCAAAGAACTTCCAATAAAAAAATTTTTTAACCGACATCATGCAATTTTTTGCTATTATTAATCTCCTAATTTTACACTTTAGAGATTTAAGAATTTTTTAAACGTCTTTTTTTAGAGAGCTGCTCATCCAACTTGACTATTCTCGAAGTCATTTAACATTCAAATTAGGAGCTTGTTCTTATCCTTGCACAGCATTTCAGGCATAGTTTTTCATGAGAATTGTTGTTCAATGTTGTTATTCTGACTACAGTTTTAAATGCAATCACCGCCTGATTACTAAATTATTGCTATTTAAAAAACAATAAAAAATTACTGGTTCCTAATTTTATTTGCCCGAATCAGATAAAGAGATTCGAAAAGTTTTTTTAACCTTCAGGCCACTTGATTTTAAAGAATACTGGACATTTCAATAGTTTCACATTAGTATCGTTTTTTGTGGTAATCTCGCAGCAATTATGTTTTTTTAAACTGCTGTTTCAGTTTGGACATCAAAAGTATAAAAAAGAGCATTTATTAGAGAAAAATTCAGGCAAATTTGCGGACATCAATTAAACAATTTTACCAAATGTTTTACCCATTTTTTTGCGCGCTTTTTGAAACTTTCGTGATCAAAAAGTTAACAGCTTCTAGATCAAATAATTGTTTAGTTTGGTACGAGTTTTTGTAAAGATCACGAAATTTATAAAGATTACAATATCGAAAATTTAAAAAAAAGACGGTTTTTTACACGGTTTGGTGCGGCGGAAAAGTTGACTGAACACTGACCTAAGAATTGTGGTAGAGTAGTACTTATTTCTTTTCCCAAATTAATCTTATAAATTGAAAAAATCACATCTTCTTCAACATAGTTTGGTTCTTAATGGATTCGTTTGTTGCTCAATCTTTGCAAACATTTTTGTTGTAAATTGATATAATCAACGTAACCTAGTTTTTTTTGCTATTATATAATTTCCTAATTTTGCACTTGAAAGTTTTGGATGATTTTTGTTTGTCTTTTTTTTAAAAGCTGCTCATCTGTTCTAACACTTTTCTGGGAATCATTTAAATTCAAATTGATTCTTTTTGCTTGTCGTCTTTTTTAAAAGCCGCTCATCTGTTCTAATACTTTTCTGGAAATCATTTAAATTCAAATTGAGATCGTTTTGTTATCACCGGGACAGCATTTAAGTAATGGAAAACGATTTGGTTTAGTGGGATCAAATGCTACTTTATAAGAGAGATTTATGAAAGTTTCTCATGAGAACTGTTGTTCACACGTGTTGTTTTGTCTACTACTATATCCCTATCGTTTCTCTGTGGTTACTTGATTCATTGGCGTCTATTTTGTGCTTTGCTAGGGTTCTGGGACGTTTAAATTCATTGTCTTCAGAATATGTGTTTTCCCGGTGAATTTGACACCAACAGAGCTCTAACGTTTTTTTAGTTAGATCTGCTGTGATTCGTAATTGTTGTGGGACAATTGTTTTATTAGAACTCCTCTGGTCATCAAATAAGCTAAAAAGTAAGTTCTCTATTACAATGAAACAAATTTCAGGATTTGTAGCTGTGCCTTTCATATCAAAAGAAAAGATTTTTGTAAGGGTAGAGGTTTATCAAAGGAAAATCTTGAAACTGATCCACTTTTTTGGTGTGAATTGATATAATCAACGTAACCTAGTTTTTTGCTAATATATACTTCCCAAATTTTGCACTTGAGTGTTTTGGATTTCTTATCAACAGAAAATCTTGAAACTGATTTCCTTCCGCAAAAAAAAGAGATCATTCTTACAATTTGTTCGAGAAGCATAATGTGCGCAGTATTTTTGAACTACATCTTCTAACGGATTTTTGCTTCATTTAACCTATGTTTGGCTTTAAACCTACTTTAGTACGAACTCTTCACTGATTTCTAAGCAAACTGAAACTTCTGAAGTATGTTTTCATCTTCCAAATTTTAAATTAATGATCGTTAACGAAACGACAAAATCTGAACAAGTGAACACTGGATTCAAATTGATTGATTTGTTTTGCAGTAATTGAAGCGCTACAACAACAGTCAGCTTGGAATGGCTTACAGCTTCAAAAACACAAGCATTAACAATAAAGATTTTGTCACAAATATTGAAGTTTTGTCAGCCAAAGGTTGCTATCGTTTGCGATTAAAAGGCTCTGCCTATGGAATTCACGGACCGTGAACGGTTGTTAACGCCACACTTTTCATAGTTGTTAACGCCACACTTTTTGAAAATTTACTCGATTTTGCTGTTTTGATCTCATTTGATGTCGTCTTGTCATTTTAGTGTTTTTGGTTTTGAAAGCACGTTGTCTTTGCGTCCGTTAGAAACTAAGCTTTGTCAGCAGGTAATATTTTGGCATTACTAAAGATCCAAAATAGGAAGTTTTTGTAGCCCTTTTCAATAGCCGTACAGCAATAGCTGGGGCTATTACTGGCATTCTCTTGTTTTTTACAATTCAAAGAATTTGAATTGTATTGGGGCGCTGTCTTTTTACAATTCAAAGAATTTGAATTGTATTGGGGCGCTGTCTTTTTTACGACTCGAAGAGGAGTATTGGAGAAGTCCTTTTTTTTAATCAATTTTATTGGAGTGATTTTTAAAGCGGGAAATGAAACGCGTGAAAAAATTTGGAGTGATTTTGGCGCTGAACAAAAGTGAAGAGCGAGGCGAAAAGAGAGTGGTTTTTGTTCATACCGCTGTTTTTGAGAGAGCGAGAAATTGATGTGTGAAAAAATTTTCTCTAAGCGAGCAAAATTTTTTTGTTCACATGCGGCATTTTAAAGCAGTTTTTTTTTTCATTTATTTTGGTTAAGAGGTTTGGTTATGATTTTGTTTTGATTTTAGGCTGATTTCGGTAGTGGTTTTAAGGTTTCTGGAAATTCATATTAATTTTATGATAATTCGGAGGTTTTTGATGTATTTTGCTGATTTTCGGGCTAATTTTTGCGTTTTTTTGACAATTTTTTTTGTTTAACTGGCTCAAATGGCTACTGAAGAAACCCCTTCTATTCGAGCAATTTTATGATAACAATTGTTTACAGTTTTGTGGGTAAGAATCATTTTTTGTTGAGAAATGTGACAAAAAAATTGCGAAAATTGGAACTTTTTTTCTTATTTTTTTTTTTGCAGTTTTTCGTTTTTTTTCTGTTTTTAGCTAAGTTTCTTTGCCTATTATGACTTGCCTATTGTTTTGCGAGCATCTGGATACCCTATTGGCTGAAGGGATTTTTTCTTTGGATTTATATGTTTTTGAAATATTAAAAAATTTAGTAACTTTTTCCCGTTTTTCAGTGAAAGTTGTTTTTAAGAGCTTTTTTTTCATAATTTTAGCCTAAAATATTTTTTTCAAAATTCACATACGTGGTTTTTTTAAGTACTAGTTGTCTTGATGAAGTTATTTTGGCAGATATAGTTTTTTCGGGATCTCAATTTATAACAAAATTTGATCAGAATTTTTATCATATTTTAACAGATTTGATGTTATTGTTTTTACTTTTTTGTTTCATGACTTTGTTTCAAGATAATCGTAAATTAGTGAAGGCACCTTGTGTTTGATGAATATTTGGATGGCGTTCAAATGGTTTTTCACTTCGAGTCGGTTCCGGAATTCTTTCGGCTATGTTTTTTTTTAAGATCTGTTCACACATTTTCATCATTTTTGAAGTCAAATTGGAGTAGTGATTTCGGTCACGCCGAAAATGGAAGTGGAGCTCAAAAGTGAGTGGTTTTGCTGCCTAAAATTTTTCGCTCTAAATTTAAAGTAGAGTGAAAAACGGTGTTTGAACAAAAATTCGCTTTCTCGCTAGTGGTTTTTTGTTCACATGCGGCAATTTCACTTTGATGTTTACTGTTTTTTCGATTTTTTGGATGAGATTTGTTTCTAAATGGTTTTTCGAATCCATTCATACTTCATTCTAGACCTAGTTTTTTGTATGAACCAAACTTCCAAACTTCCATTTCTCGCTAGTTTTTGTTCACATGCGGCATTTTGACATAGATTTTCTGTTTTTTTTTTAATTTTTTTGATCAGATTTTTCTAGAAATTATTTCCCAATGTAATCAAAGTTCATTCTAGGTCTAGTGTTTTGTTTAGTCAATGGAAATTTTTTGAACTGTACGTCAGGACTTGTCCTGCTATGTTTTTTTTATTTCGTCGTCGCGATTTTTGTTACGACCATATGACGTCACAACCACTTTAAATCTGCTTTTTGTTCATGCAATTTCAACTGAAGTGCGTGTGTGACGTCTTTTTCGCTCTTAGTGGAGCGAGTTTTTTTCATTCAAGTGATTAAATATTTGGTCACACTTGACTTACCTCACTCTCAAAGATGAATCCCTCACTTTGAAATTGACTTTTATTTACTTTAATATAAAGAGATAAGGTCAAATGGTTGTGTTTCACTCTAAACGAAGGTTATTTGAGAGCAGCTAATAAAGGCAGCAAAAACTTATATAGATTTTTAATTAAAATATAACATATCAGCCTTCAATGAAAAGACGAAGTTTTTTTGCCTGTCTTTTTTACTGTTTTTTGAGACTGCAGATCTATGAAGCTATTGCGGCTATTTTCTGACTACAAATAGGCTGTTCTGAGAAAACTTAACTGAAAGCCGCAGAAGGAGAAAAACGTGCTTATGCTATTTTTCATTTGTTTTTGTTTGTTTTTGAATTATCAACATTTGTTTGTTTTTGAATTATCAACATAAGGCACGAAATCCATAGTACTAAAATTTTAGGCCATATCTGAGGAAAAATTGAACGAAAATCGGATGAACTAATGAAGCAAAAAAATATCTATTTTCATTGATTTCATATCAGCACACTTTTCTTAACAATTTTTGAACAATTAAGTGAAAATCAAGCAGTCTGCCGTAGTGAAAGTTTGGTTTTTATGAACTTGAGGTTAAAACAGTTGTAATTGTCACAGAAGTTTGCTAAAACCCAAAATGTTTTGCCGACCGAATCAAACGTCTCAACAGTCTAATTCCAGATTTCTTAATTTGATTCTCTCTGGGTTTTCAAATGCAAATGTGAGAACGTTCTGTGCCACGCAGAGATTCATGCAATTGATTTTTATTTAACTGTACGGTGCTAAAATTGCAAATTTAACTTGTCTTAATTCTGTCTGGTCCTGGTGAATGTTTTAGAGTCAGATATCAATTTAACCTGAAAATTTTGACAATTTGAACATAGCTCTTATAACTGAGATCTCAGTAATGTGTTGGACCCAAATAAAGTATCTTGTTGATTTTACAGTGATTTAATAAGTGCTTTGAGATGGCAGTTCGGCCTGTTAGGCAACAGAATAGATTTATTGTAAAATACAGAAGACACTAAAATGCTCGAGAAACTTCAATTACAGATTTCAAAAACGTAATAGGACGCCCCTAAAAGTATTTTCGTCAGTTTTGTTTTCGATCGCCCTCGTTAATGTAAGTCTCTTTTCCAGATTGATGACTGCTATGGTTGCGGTTGGCACCCCTGCTGCATATTCCGAAAAAAATGCAACCCTAGTGAAATTGATTCGACTATCGTTAAAAATGCCGTCGTAATAAACTTGTCTATTTTCTAAAATTCTTGCCTAAAAGACTTCTTAATTTTGCGTGATCTCTCGTTCCAAAATAAAGTTTGTTGCCAAAATAAAGTCGATTTTGAGCGATGGAGTTTCAAAGCCGTTGAAGCTTAGTGGTTAAGATGCAATACTGCCATCCAGGAGGTGGGGGAGTTGAACACCTCTGGGGGCGTTTTTTCTAAGCTGCACCCCTTCAAACTAAATCCCCCGAATGTCGTTCGAGAACAATTCATCCGATTTTAGTCGGTTAATGTTTTGTTCACATCTTTTTCAGAGCTCGACATCACATGAAATTCCTCTGAGTAACCCGACAGATGAGGTGTTGAAGATGGAGGTGTCATTGGAGGGTAATGGACTGTCTGGAGACCCTTCAATTGAGATCCCTCCCAAATCAGAAGGCATCTACACCTTCAATTTTTCACCCTCCAAAACTGGGAAAAGCAGCGGAACGTGAGTTGAATAGACAGACATTTCCAAGTTTTTGACTTTCAACAAACTGTGAAATCAGAAACGATTTCTATGACATCTTTGGAACTGTTTTCGTTCCTCCGGTAGAATTTGACTCTTTGATTGACAGTTAAACACCTTTATAATATATAGTATATTTTATAACTTCAAGCAAACTTTAAAACAGCGTCTTTTACAACAATTCAAACTTTTCCACCGGAAAGAAATATGGTACGCTTTGACCGTTAATTTTACAAATGATGGCTCACGGAACATTAAAGTGGTTATTTCAAATATCGACAAATCGTATTTGTGAATGTATTTGTTTCTACTTGTAAAATTTAACCCCCGGGGTTAAAAACATTAACTTACCTCTAGTGATATAAATATACCATAATCAGAGTGATGACACTGATTGGCTTTTTCATAAAAAAATAATAGACCCTCTTGTTTATTGTACTAAAATTGCACCCGAAATTTTAGCTATAAAATGTAGAATGTTATACATGAAAGCTTAATGATCATAAAAAATCATACTATTAACATTCAGCCAAATAGATTTATCCTTCAGTGAACCTAGAAAAATAATAGATCATATTCAGAGAAGAAATTAAAAGTATCGTTTTTAAACTGGTAATGTCAAAACCTAATAAAAAACTTAAACATACTTGCAGCAACGTGAAATATTTATTCCTACAAATCAAGCAAACACTTTCATTCTCGGTATGTTTGAAGCAGAAACCAAATTTTCTGTTTTGTTCTGAAAAACAAATTAACTCAACTTTAAATGCCTCCATCGCTTTTGCTCAGCAGAATATTTTCACGCCAAACAACCCAAAAGCTGGTCTAGGAAATAGCTCTCACAGAAAAAAAACCGCCACAAAAATAAACCCTACACTTTAAATTTAAATTTTGCTCATGATAGTTTGTTCGGTTGTTATAGTTTCATAACAAATCGCACAGGACGCTAAGGCATGGCCAAACGCGCTGAATGTGCAGCTCTTTAATAATCATGTGAGGGTTTATTTCCGTGGAGGTTTATTTCCTATCTAAAATTAAGTGTCTTTTTGGAAACCGCCCAGAAGCCTTAAATTTTACCTAAACTATCACATGATTGTGAATCCGATATGTACAATTTCAGATTGATCTTCTGCAATGATACCCTGGGCGAATTCTGGTACAGTCTGCAATTGACAGGGCGATCCCCGGAACCCTCCCAACTTCCTCACCTTGAGTGCCCTCTGGGCCAGTGGGTGAGGCACGTGATCAAACTGAATAATACTACTGATGAGGATTTGTTATTGACACCAGTTAGTAGCAACCCGAATAACTTCACAGTTGATGGAGTCACGGCAGGCAAACAGGTAAATTTTTATAAATAATTCAGATAGATGAAGCTTAATTTTGTCATCCTAGGAAAAACTGAACTATCTATTGATGATTTCATGAGTTGTCCCTCTGGGGCGAAGTATTTTGGCAAAACTATTTTAAAAAAGCAGTACCTAAAGTTGACAAGTTAGAAAACTCAATTTTCTCACAAATTTTTTACGATGAGAGTGTTGAGTTTAAAGTTGAATTTCTAACTTTTCAACACTCGTTTCTCCTTATCGTGCATAATATCTGCCTTTCAAAGTGTAGATACTACACAATTATACAGTTTCCAAGCGTGTATCTTACATAACTTTAGCATTTCTAAGCGTAGATGTTGCATAATTTTAGCATTTCCAATTAGATCTGACATAATTTTACTGTTTCTACGCGGTACAATTGAATTGTCGAGATTCGAACCACTCGCCTCCTGAATGCATTCAGCCTGTTCTACCTCTCTACTACCATGCCTTAGTTTTCTGAATTATTATATTCTTTATAAATTGGATCCTAACATCACGTATCTTACGTGGTGGTGGTGATTTGATTGAATCCGTTGAAATGCGTTGATTTTTGATAAAATTAATCCGCAAATTGTAGCGGAGAAACCTTGCATTCCAATTTTGTCCCCAATGCCACAATGACATCACTGATTCTTCTCTTCTTTAAGCATAATTTCGACCGAAAAAGTGCACATTTCAATGATACACTATGTAAAAAAGTGAATAAATTTCAGATCAATGCTAAATTATACTCTAAATTATGTAAGATCAACGCCAGCAGTTAAACGTTTACATTATGTAGTGATTTTGTTTAGAAACCCTAACATTATTCAAGATATACGCTTGGAAACCTTAAAGTTATGCAAGATCTACACTTAGAACAGTCAGTTTGGTTATTAATGCAAATTTGTTACAATATTTTAATGATATGACACTGATAGCCAAAAGTAATAGGCGATTAATAAAATTTGGGTATCTCTCTGGTCACTGAAGGCGAAACAAAAATGACTACAAATTTTCAAAAGAATGAACAACTTAACCTGTTGAACAATTTGGTGCTAAGAAATGCAAGACCGACCGTTTTACCAAAAGCAACAAATTGATAGTAGAAACCAAGCATTGGAAAAATACAAATTATCAGTAACTTTGAAAAAGTTTTCAAATTGACATTTAATTTAAAATTTTGATGATTCGACGTCTCCAAAACAAACAAATGCTATCACAAAAATAAAAACTTAGCAGGACACTGATGTACAATTCGTAGAATTTTCATTGACTAAACAGAAAACTAGACCTAGAACCGACTATGAATGGTTTGGGAAAACCATTTAAAAGAATCCGATCCAAAAAATTTAAAAAAAAAACAGTAAAAATCAAAGTGAAATCGCCGCATGTGAACAAAAAACCACTAGCGAGAAAGCGAATTTCGTTCTAACACCGTTTTCTCACTCTACTTTAAATTTAGAGCGAAAAAATTTCACGCCGTAAAACCACTTGCTTTTTTGCTCCATTTCCTGTTTTGGCGTGACCAAAATCAGTACTCCAATTTGACTTCAAAAATCATGAAAATGTGTGAACAGATCTTAAAAAAAACATAGCCGGAAGAAATCCGGAAACGACTCGAAGTGGAAATCCATTTAAACGCCATCCAACTACTCATCAGACAAAACGTGCCTCCACTAATTTATGATTATCTTGAATCAAAACAATAAAAAAAGAAAACAAATATCAAATCTGTTAAAATATGATAAAAAATCTGATCAGATTTTGTTATAAATTGAGATCCTGAACTAACTATCGCTGCCAAAATTACTTCATCAAGGCAACTATTACTTACTAAAACCACTTATGTAGTTTATGAAAATAGTTGAGGCCAAATTATGAAAAAAACAACAGTAAAAAACTGGAAAAAAGTTAATAAAATTTTTAATATTATAAAAGCATAAAAATCCATAGAAAAATTCTTTTCAGCCAATAGGGTATTCAAATGATCGCAAAATAATCGGCAAGTCATAATAGGCTAAGAAAATTGTCTAAAAAACAGAAAAAAAAACGAAAAACTGCGAAAAATTGAGTAAAATAGTCCCGATTTCAGCCATTTTTCGTCATATTTCTCAACAAAAAAATAATTTAAATCCACAAAACTGTACCCAATTGTTATATAAAATTTACTCAAGTAGAAGGGGTCATTTCAATACCCATTTGAGCCAGTAAAGCAAAACAATTGTTAAAAAAATCGCAAAAATTAGCCCAAAAATCAGCGAAATACATGAAAAACCTCCGACTTATCCTAAATTTCGTACGAATTTCCAGAAACCTTCAAACCACTACTAAAACCAGCCTAAAATTGAAACAAAATTATTACCAAACCTTTTAACCAAAAAGAATAAAAAACTGCTTTAAAATGCCGCATGTGAATAAAAAATTTCGCTTACAGAATTTTTTTTCACACCTCAATTTCTCGCTCTCTAGAAAACAGGGATATGAACAAATACAACTCTCTTTTCGCTCCGCTCTTCACTTTTTTTCAGCACCAAAATCACTCCAAATTTTTTCACGTGTTTCATTTCCCGCTTCAAAATTCACTCCAATAAAATTGATTAAAAAAAGGACTTCTCCAATACTGCTCTTCGATTCGTAAAGAAAGACAGCGCCCCAATACAATTCAAATTCTTCGAATTGTAAAAAATAGCACATTGTCCAGGTAGCAGAAACGTAGATAATCATTAGCATCCAATTCATTGCGTTTAATTATGCTGTATAAAAACAGGAAACGGTCAAAATTTTCGCAAAGAAGAAAATTGTTCTTTGCATTACTTAGCTCCTTCCTCGTGTCACCGTTCCTTATCTCCCCTTCCCCCAGCTTACTGGCTGTATATTATTTGTTATCCCGAAGTGAATGTGTAATACTGACTGATAATGATTTTCTATTTAATAGTTAATATTCGATAACTGGAGGTGTATGATGTACAAGCAGGCAAAAATGGTAGAGATCACACATTTCATTCACAAATCGAGAAAAGTTCTGTTCAGATTCTTCTGCCAGCTTGTTCTGAGGTCGAAACTCCTCTTCTCTTCATTCCCTCCAGTCTGGGAAAAGGAAATCACCTGGCTAGAATATCTTTCACATGTCAACAGGTTTGTAATGCTAATAATTCAGAAATATCAAATAACAAAAAAGTGATCAGAAATACTGTCTGAATTTAAAACTAGGCATATTTCAATTTTTTGTGGTCAAGTGTTGAGCCTATTGCGTACCCCAGTAGCTTTTTGCTGCTTGGTACCTAATAAAAGTTTTCATTCCCCTAATTGCTGGAATACCTGAAATGCTTGGAACCACAATTATTCTGAAGAAAGGCCAATTATGATTTCCTTGTCATATTTAAATTTCCTTGTTGTCCTTGTCCATTATTCGCCGTTTTCTTTAAAAAAAAAGTTTTTTGAGTACTTGATCACAAAAAAAAGCTATAACCACCGTAGCAATTGGTTAAATTAATTTTATATCAAATAACAATTTTTTATAATAATAATAATTGTGGTTCCTGCGCAATCGCAGCATTTTAGAATGTTCTTTTTATGAGCTTCATTGCTCTTTTTTTGTTGGTGACTATGGCCACTTTTTTTGCGTCTGAAACTTTCACGTGGTACCATCATTGCAGCCAACATTGGTCAGGCTATGGTCAACCTGAAGCTATGGTTAATTAAGAGCTCATCCTTACTCAGACAACTTCATGGAGGCAGGGGATTGAACTCTCAATCATTGGCATGTGAATCACACACCTTTTAGTAATCAGCAATTGAGCATCTCGAAATTTGGGCTGCTGGGTTCAAATAAAAAACGGTAACCTTGTAACAACCCGGCGGTAGTATAAGCTAACTGGATTTTCTACTGAAGAATTTGAGCTTAGAGGACTCGAACCTACTATCTCCAGCACGGCCAGATATAAACTCTGATGATTGAGTAACTGCTATACCACAAGCTGGTTGTTTCACCTTTATAAGACCCTCGGCTAAATGTACTAGGTTCGAGAATTCAAAACGGGTGCGAAATGGTGAAATTATTTTCAGCTAGTAAAGTTGTAATTATTTTGTCAATTTCAGCAACCTGAAGATGAAAAATCAGAAGCACGTTTGAATTCTTTACTTTCAAGGCGGGTCTTGCCCAATGTAGCCCCGCGCTTAGTGGCCATGGGGCGATAAACCCACGCCCATTCTAATTACCATAATTGGGGGTGGGTGAGATGGTGAGAATGTACAATAACGTTTCACGAGGGATCTGTTAACATAATTCTAACAAAATAGGCGGAGGGGACGGGAGGTGAGGGATGTATGATTGGAAAGACCCAAAAAGTTTATTATAATCTCGATTGACATCATCTTAAGAATTGCCACTGTACACTTGATCTGACAAACTAGTTTTTCCTACCCTATCCCATTCCGTTTGTTGACTGCACGCTTAAAAAGTCACTGGAAACGGGAGTCAACAAACGGAATGGGATAGGGTAGGAAAAACTAGTTTGTCAGATCAAGTGTACAGTGGCAATTCTTAAGATGATGTCAATCGAGATTATAATAAACTTTTTGGGTCTTTCCAATCATACACCCCTTTGGGTCTTTCCAATCATACATCCCTCACCTCCCGTCCCCTCCGCCTATTTTGTTAGAATTATGTTAACAGATCCCTCGTGAAACGTTATTGTAAGTAGTATAAAAAAATGACTAGAACCTCACCAGGGGGGGGGGACGGACATTTTTGGAAGCCTGATTTTCTCGGCCCAACAACACCGGGGGGACGTCTAATTTTTTTTGAAATTGGAATAAAATGTCCCCCCTTATTTTTAAGTTCTAGTCAGTTTTTTTAAGATTTTACGGTGCTATATTATTATTTCATTCGTCTAAAATTTTCTTAGGCTATTTGGAACCAGTTCTAATTCTTTGCAACTTTTGCCAAAAACTAAGCAGAGCTAGACAAAGGCGCGTTAATATGTCCCACTTTTATACCGCTTATCTCGCCATTTCTACGCTCTATTGTTCGCCGCTGCTAACTTTTGCAAATTTTAAGCGTGTCAGTAGTATAAAAAAATGACTAGAACCTCACCGGGGGGGACGGACATTTTTGGAAGCCTGATTTTCTCGGCCCAACAACACCGGGGTGGGACACTTGAAAATTTTGAAAATCTGAATAAAATGTCCCCCCTATTTTGCATATTTACATACATATATATATGTATATGCATGTATATATGTATTGTGTATATGTATATATGCGTATGTATATGTATGTATTATGTATATGTATATGCATGTATATATGTATTGTGTATATGTATATATGAGTATGTATATGTATGTATTTTGTTTATGTATATGCATGTATATATGTATTGTGTATATGTATATATGTGTATGTATATGTATGTATTATGTATATGTATATGCATGTATATATGTATTGTGTATATGTATATATGTGTATGTATATGTATTATGTATATGTATATGCATGTATATATGTATTGTGTATATGTATATATGTATATGTATATGTATGTATGTATGTATGTATGTATGCATGTATGTATGTATTATGTAAATGTATATATGTATATACATGTATATATGTAACGTGTATATGTATATATGTGTATGTATTCATGTATGTATATATGTTTGTGTGTATTGTTGTATGCATGTATGAATGTATTTATGTATGTAAATGTATGCTTGTATGTGTATGTGAGTATCTATATATGTGTGTATGAATGTATGTATACATACACACACACACACACACACACACACACACTTTCATACATACATAAATACATACATACATACATACATACATACATACATACATACATACATACATACATACATACATACATACATATGTGACCCTGGATCCAGGGTCACATTTTTTTATACATACACAAGTTTTTACCTAAATATGTACACAATTATGGTCATAATCACCTATGTCCATAAATGCATACATAAATTGGTGAAAACAACAGTAAAACAACTAACCTGTTAGTAGATGTATAAAATCATTAATGATATATTAATTGGAGAGTAATCAGATCATGCCCAAACATGTTCAGGGTCACAAAACTTTCCAAAATAAATTGACCAATCGGAGTGCTTGATTTATTATTCAATTTGACAACCAATCAGAATTGAAAGATTTATAAACAAAAACTCTAAACGCTCACGTTCAGTAAACAGTAAATAATGAACACAATAGGAACAAAAGACATCAAGCTCATTCATGAGAAAGTTTTATCACTGAGAGGTAACATAAATTATACACACATATCTTATCGACAATTATATTTCGTAGCTGCTTGTTCTTTGTTAGATCCAGAAGTTGACGGAGAAATAGCACTTAAATTTAGACCCTATGGTGGTTTCATTGGAATTGATAATTCAAGACTAGATCCCTTATTGAAACGGAGCAAAGTGCTACGACTTCATGCTGCATTGCGTGACGCCGCTGGATTTATAAAAGATTGCCGAAGCAAAGGCCCTGGATATGTTTACGCTTTCCGTTACTCACCAGTAAACAATTGTCTTTTTGGACACCTGACAGGAATATTATTCATTCTATCAGTGAACATTTTTCATTCACAATTGTTTCGTGAATTGGAATCCTAGAAAATTTTGGCAGCAAAACCACAAATATTATTGTCCTCGATCTCGAAGGTTTCAAACTCAAGTCACTTGGATTCATTATAAAAGAACTCAGTTTGTGTTCCAGTTACAACGATACAATATTTTTCAAACCGCCGCTTAAATTCGCTGATTTACCCGCACACGATAGACAAACTGTTATTTGGCTGACCAATAACCTACACGGTCTTGATTGGGACGAAGGTGATATACCCTACTGTGATTTGAAAACAATCTGTCTGAGTTTCAGTTTCCGATTCACACGAAAAATTTTTTTTGCCAAAGGCATTGAAAAGTGTGAGCTCCTCAGTAAGCTTTTACAAAAAACTGTTTATAATCTGGAGGATCTAAATTGTCCCCGAATCTCAGAGATAATATCAGAAGAACAAGTTCCCTCCTGTTATCATCATTCAAACTTTCGTTCAACAAACGATCAATTATCAAATCACTGCGCGGAACGTAAAGCAAGAATATTTTCACAGTGGACACAAAGTGATGCACAGAGAAGACACGGCAACTTTAACAACTTATCTGTCAGACAACTTGAAGATATTCACTTGCTTGACTCCACTTGACGATCAGCCGATTGTAATATTCAACAGAGTTCAGGATCCCTCTCCACTAATACAGAATAATTTTTCAAGTGATCAACAGAACCGAGCGAACTATCTCAACAATAAGCCAAACACAGCACAACAACCGCGCTACAACTCGCTTTATAGTACAGCAGCAAAACGTTATTTTGCAACCATTACTGTTTCTCCCGACGAGCTAGACAGCTTTAGGGCTTTCCTGCCCGTGATAGATAATTTCTATCGCTTCCAACTGTACATTAAAAATAAACAAAGAGCTCGAGAACATCGGAATCAGTTATGGCTATGAACAAAACAAATCAGAAGCCTATGCAGTACCCCAAAGAGCAGCGAATCCCACGTTGGAAGCAATGGGCGGACAAAGAAGTTCCTCAATTTAGATTGAAAAAAACACCACCAGAACGTGAGATATCACTTAATGAGATGCCGAATGAGTTGCGGTTATATGTCTTGGAGCACCCCGAAGTTGAAAAAGTCTTCAATCAACCATCGTTCGAGGAAAATGACTCATCAACCGTTTTTTATAAACTAGAGATAAAAAGTCATATTAAAGGTTTCAATTTGTTTGAGTTCTGGTACATGAAACAGTTGACCAGTAAATAATTCAAAAATTTAACATTTTATATCATCCTTGTTTCAATTCACTTTTCAATTAATAATTTTTCTCCAATGAGTCAAAGAGACGAGGCTGACGCAGGTATCAGTAATTTAGTTTTTGATGTGAACAACAAAGAGAGGCCACCATGGCGTTGTTGTTCAAATTCAACAGTGCCAAGGTCCGAAGTAATATTTTTTGTTCAAGTTAGTATCATTGTCTTAATGATCATTCTTTGCTTCTCTATGCTCTTTCTATTATCAGAAAGCTGTGAAGAGAAATCAATTTGGATTGTTCTCTTATCGAGTTTAGTTGGTTACATTTTACCTAATCCCAAACTATGAACAAAGTTATTCTTACACATGACAGGATATTCATGTCAATTGTAGGACCAAGTGGTTGTGGTAAAACAGAACTCTTATTTCGAATGCTAAAAGGTTCGACCTTTTATCCACGCTTTGAAAAAAATTATTATTTTTACAGAGAGTTCCAACCACTTTTCAAAGATATGCAACGAGTTATACCAGGGATTGAGTTTCTAAAATACTCAGGCTTTGATATAACAAAAAATCTATCACAATGTCTGCTTATCTATGACGATTCATGTGAAGAAATCTTCAACGATAAAGAATTTGTAAAAATAGCTACCTCAGGACGTCATCGCAAATTACATGTTACATACGTTGAGCATAATTTGTTCCATCAAAGCAAATGGTCCAGAACCATTGATCTGAATACAACACACATAATATTATTCAAGTCGCTTCGTGACATTCAACAAATTGAATATCTTGGAAAACAGTTGAATTGTCTCCAACTGATAAAAGAAGCATACAAACTAGCAACTGCGGAGCCCTTTGGACATTTGATGATTGATCTCGACCCAAAAACAAGTCAGGGTTTACGTTTTTCATCGCAACTAATTGGACCGGATCCTTCTATTTTTTACATTTCGTCCCCAGAAGCAGTCATTACAACAATTACAAATGAAAAAGAAACATTTGCTTATGCTCAAGCAATGGGCAATTAAGAGGAATGAGAACACAGCTCAAATAGAAATATTACATCAGGGCGATTTCATTTGGTTCTTGAGTGACTGTGTGATGAACGTGCTCCCTGGAGTTGTACCAATCAATAAAGTTGAATTAAAAAAATTCGAGAAACCACTACGTAAACTTGCAGACAGGCGAGTTGAAAAAAGTGAGAGAATCAAAAATTTTCGATCAGATTCTGGAGTTCGTCTAATTAAACTGATTGCGTTACCTTGTATTGCTTTTCTGGAGCAAAATGCACACTGAAGAGTTTGTGCTAATTCCTCGCGAATGAACAACCTCAAATTGCCCAACTTCTCAACAATAAAAATGTCCGAGAGAAAGCAAAACAAATATCACTGTTGCAAAGAAGCAAGTGTCCACCAGCACCTTCTACCACGCAACAAGACACGCAACAGCAGACCGATAATATTTTGGAGAATATCAAAGATGAGTTGAATGAGACTAGAGATGACAAAATTGATACAAAAATTTCAACTGAAATCAGGGAGCGAGTTTTGAGAGATATTAAACACCTTGATAGAAAAAAGTTTGAAAAAGCGAGCATAATATTGGAAAAAATAGAAGAGTCAGAATCTCTATCGCCGGATCAGACATCAAGACTAATGGTTAATAAGTCAAGCACGGGAATTCTTGTCGCAGATTTTCTTTACGATCTACAACAAACAACATCTAAGCTTTCACTTGAACATTACAAAGTCCTGACCTTTCTAGATATCAGTTCACAATTAACTTGTAATACATACGCAAAAAAATTTCTTGCCTTATCACTAAACGAAAAGTTACAGTTGTTTGAGGATGAACCAGAAAACGAAGAATCAGGAGTCTCGAGAACAGAAGAATCAAAAGCTTCTGGCGACGATGAAGGAAGCTTTGAAGATGCAAAAGACGAAATCCAACCGTCTAGCTCGTGGACAAATTACTTCCTCTCACGTTAAACAATTGAACAAATTATACACAAAAGGTAGTGCAGCTTTTGGTAGCATTGCTAACTTGAAGAAAGCCAGTGGTTTACCAAGATCCAAAGTGGTTCAATACCTTCAGTCGAAAGCCCCATACACAAAATACAAACAATTCAGAAAAACTTTTCCGAGACTAAAGGCTGTTGCATACAGAATAAACGAAATCTGGTCTTTCGATGTGGCGTATATGGATAAAATTGCCCAACACAACAATGGAGTCAAATATTTACTGGTGGCTGTTGATGTTTTATCGCGATACCTACGGGTGCAACCAATGAAAGCTTTATATGCAAAAGATGCTGTTGAAGCGTTCAAAAAAATGATCAAACAGAAAAAACCAGAAAGGGTTTGGACAGACAAGGGATCCGAGTTTAAAGGTGAATTCAAAACATTTTGTGAAAAGAAGGAGATTCATTTATATACAACAGAAAACGAAACCAAGTCGGCATTTGCTGAGAGGAATATTCGATCGCTCAAAAACATTATTCACAAATACCTGGAGGAAAATTGGACTTGGACTTATATTAAAGAATTGCCCCAGTTTTTAAATACTATAAACAGTCGTGTTAATCGTGTTACCCAACTTGCACCTAATAAAACTTTTAAAAAACATGAACCGTTTCTAATATCCCTAGCAATTAGCACAAAAAAGTACAAGCCGAAATACGAAGAAGGAGACCTGGTTCGGATTGAAAAGCCAGACGAAATATTTAGGAAAGGTTATAAACAAAATTACACAGACGAAGTCTTCACAGTATTCAGGGTTGCCACCCTAAGTCCACCAACATACAACCTTATAGACGCAAACAACGTTATAATTAAAGGTAAATTTTATGAACCAGAATTAGTCCAAGTGAACGTCATTCCTGTCAAAGACTAAACATGAGTATTAATAAAGAATTTACTATTGATTTGATATCGAATGAATCAATGGGAATTTTTACCAATAATACTATGGCCAAGTTTCGAAATCAACTTGCCCAACCATTACAGTTAGATGGAGATTGGCAAGTTGCCCTTGCTTCAATATCATTTCCATCAAACATCAATAATGTAAACTCAGCCGAAATAGTTGCGTATGTCAGTTCTGGCGCTGAACTTGATGCTTCACATAACCGCACCGGACAACTTCGAAGAATTCGCAAAGGTATATACAACAATTCAGAAGAGCTTCTGGAAGAAATTTTTCGAATCGCTCAATTGAAACAGTTTGACTATGATTTTGACACTGTAACGCAAAAGTTAGTTTTGAAATTTGGACCTAACGAAGGTTTGTCATTCGAAGATGAAGAAGTACCCAGTATTCTTGGTTTTAAAGGAATAAGAGATATTTCGAATCATGGTTTTATTCATATTGGTTACAAGTCAGAAAATGCAGGCAACTCTTTGAACCGACATGTTGGAGATTTTCCAGTTGATATTACTTGTGGATCGCAGCTAATATTTGTATACATTGATATAATTGAACATCAGAACGTTGGTGATGTGAGAGCTCCGGTAATAAAAATCATTGAGTCTGAAAGACGTTTGAGAAACGGTAGCATAAACACAGTGACACCCATACACACAAGTCCTACACAAATTTGGATTACAAGCCAATATTATCAAACAACATTCAGAACATCCAGGTAGAGTTGAGAAACGAAACTGGAAAACTAATTCCTTTTACTGGAACCGGAAAAGTTATAGTCAGTTTAAAATTTCAAAAAATTATTTGATATGGAGGCATACTACAGCAATCAAGGATCTCAATCAATGCCGCATTTTTCCGGACACTACAGACAAAGAGGCAGCGGTTTTGGAGCGCTTGCTGCAGGTATTGGAAGAGTTGCTCTGCCATTAGCACGCAAATTTCTCTGGCCCGCAGCGAAAAAGATTGGGCGTGACTTATTGGTTCAGGGAGCACCAGAGTTAGTAGAAGTTGCAACCAAAAGAATGTCAGCAAAATAAGCACTGAAAAGTACAGTAGCCAAAACAGCTCGCAAACAAATAGGTGGATCTCTTCAATCACGTATTGCATCAGGTCGTAAAATAATTAGACGAAAAAGACGACAATACACGAGAACTCGCTCAAACCAAAAACGAAAAATCTCAACCAGAAGAATCATTTCTCAAAAACCCCGTCCAAAAAGGAGTCGTTTGGATTTTTTCTCGCGAGTGAAAAATGCGAACTAATATTGTAATACCATCTGAAGCTACTCACAGTTCTTTAGACTTATTTGAAAAACCACCTTTGCTGGTAACATTTGATCAATCATTCGAGCAAAAAACAGGACCGCTTTATTCGCCCTCAGGATCATCATTGGAATTTGAAGTTGTTGGTGATCGCAACAATTTTATTGACTTGCAAAAAATTTACCTGGAGATCAAGTGTCGAATACTTCAAACAGATGGAACGGATTTGCGCTACACAACTGGTGACGCTAATGCCAGTGATCTTCCATATTTTGCTAATAATATCCTTCATTCACTTTTCGCCGACTGTACTGTTTCTGCAAATGGTATCAAAATTTCAACAGCTAATGGACACTATGCACACAAAAGTTTCATAGAAACTGAATTCTCTCACGGTACAGACGCAAAGAAAACCTGGCTAAAATGTCAGGGTTACGAGTATGAGGAAAACCCGGGCACTATTCCAGCAGCAATATCAGATATAAGAAAAAGAACAGTGCGACAATCCGCACGTATAACGTTATATGGAAAGTTGGCGGTTGATTTCTTTTCGTGTGAGAAACATTTGGTTAGTGGAGTTACCTTACGCATTTCAATGAGAAGATCTCAAGATGACTTTGCTGTCATCAGTGAAGACGCAGCGAAACACTACAAGGTTAAAATAGATGAGGCTAATTTATTTATCAGGAAAATGACGGTGTCAGATAATGTTGTAGGTGCAATTGAGAAGACATTATTGAAAACTCCGGCAATTTACCGATACAATGAAGTAATTACCAAAACATTCTTGGCTGCAACAGGCCAACAAAGCTGGAAACATGAGGATATTTTCACTAAAGAGCCAATCAGAAGAGTCATTGTTGCATTATGCGTTGGTACAGCATTCATCGGTACCAACACCGCTAATCCATTCCATTATCAAAAGTTTGTTTTAAGAGAGATAACCATTTATCGAAATGGTTTCGCAACGGCTGGAACTCCAATGTCAACAACTGACAACAAGAGGTTGTACTACAATTCAATGAGTGCATTAGCTTATGTAGAAAATGGCCATGGAAAACCTCTGAGTGAGTTCGCAAACCATTATATAATGGTATTTGATCTGACTAGCACTCAAGAGGCAACCCATGACTTTATTCATCCAGAGCTCACAAATTCATCTTTGTCTGTTGAACTCAAGTTCGATGCAGCGTTAGCTCATAACGTTGAAATATTTTTTCTTGGAGAAAAAGCATCTACTATCTACATTGACTCCGCAAGAAACGCATCTAAAAACGCTCTTCCCATGATCACATACTAATGGACGAAGACCAAATTCATCATCAAGTGAAAAAGTGTAAACATCTCAAATTCAAATTCAGAGGGGTTTATGCCGCTGATAATTTTCCGCTGAACTTGCAAACCAACACATTTATTATTGTTAATGCATCACGATCCAACTCTATTGGAACCCACTGGGTAGTGCTAGCTAAACGATATGCATACCCAATAATATACTTTGCAGATCCATTGGCTCTACCCTTGACTACCTACAAGGATATTTAAAACCGTTTACAACAGTTTAAAGACTTGGAGATAATGATGGATATCATGGAACATAGAAGAGACATTCAGTCTCCATTGCAATCGTCAGACTCCCAGCTTTGTGGTTTATTTTGCATATACATTGTTCATTATTTTTATAGTGAGAAATTTCCATTTATACCTGATGTAAATGAATTAGAGTTGCTAGCCTTTGTAAAACATATGAAGTAAAACTTAATTTAATTTTGAAACAACAACATTTTTTGCATATCAATTTTTACAAAATTGAAAGGTTATGAAAGAGTTTGAGGTTTCTCGCACAAAACTCCCGTGGCCACTAAGCAGAATATCCATTATCTGATAAAGAGTTGAGGAGTGTTCACCTTGCATAAGCTGACAGAATCGTTTCAAAGTTACATCAGGGACTGTAGAAAAACGTTTGTTGGCCGTAAAAGTACTAATAGATTTTGCTGCTGCCTCACTCAAGGGTGCTGGAAGTTGTTTCTGGTTCTTGGTAACTGAAGACGAAGAAGTTGATTTTGAAAGGTACTCAACAGCAACATGTAGTCGTGAAATAATTGCACCACGTTTAACAAAGTCTTTTTGCGTTGGCTGAATAAGTAATTTGAAACAGTTAACGAGACACGGTATCACCGCAGGTACATAAAGAGAATCGAATATATTATCATCTTGCGAACCAAATTCATACATAACATGATAATGATTGGAGCCAAATGTACAACCTTCGATAACTGTTGCAGATGAATGATAACCATATGCATAATTTTCAATTGTTGTGTTTTCAAGTTTTGGTTCCGTCTCACAAATATTGTACTTGAAACGTTTTTGAAATTTCTTGAAATATTCGGGACTGTTCTCATACATTGCCTCAACCATAACGAACAAAAAAAAACAAAAGCTAATTAACTAACTATGAATGCATAAACAATGACAGGAAGCAAAAGGTATAATAGAAATTATTCCGAATCCTCATCGACTTTTACAGACGTTTTTGGTATCTTCTTTTGGCGCTGAGTTGGTGTTTTGCCGGCTCGTTTTGCTGGACGTTTTGAGTCATCAGTTGAATCTGGTTTTAGAAGTGAATCGATCAAGCCAACTGGTTGATCAAGCATTTGTTCTAGTTTTTCTATGTTCTGACATATCAACCGAAACTCTGGCGCCGAAAGTGTAATTTTTTGATTGAAATCCCAATCGACGTGTTTACTATCACGTTTGAACAATTTCAAGGATAAGTAGGTGCCAGTGGTATGATAAGTCTTAACAGCAGCCCTAACAAGCCGTTTTTCATTGAGCGACAGATCCAAATGAAAGTCGCTGTACTCAGCATCCTTAGACAAAACATTACCCATAATGTTGTATATATCGAGGCAAACTGTATCAAAGTAATCTGAAATGATGAATGACTATTAAGTTACTGTTTATTCGAATGTAAACAATTTTAAACCCCACGCCAACATGTCTAGACAATATAACAGCTGAGCAAACAAACCCACCCACCCTAGCGTGTAAACAAATCTATACTCCTCTATATCAGCTCTGATGTTTATACGAAATATGAAATTCAAAAGATCTGAAAAAATATACCCTGCTGAATCAAGACCCATTCAATGTCACAATTGTCCAAGGCAATTTAAGAATTTCCATTCACTAATGCAACATCGCCGGGCCAAGCATTATAAAGGCCATAGCAGAAAACAGTTTTACAAGTCCCGACCTTTAAATCTAAAAACTGACAAATTTTCATTAGCAATGGATAAATTAGCTCGCCTCCTCGAGTCTATTTATATTTCCAGAGAGAACCCCAATTCAACTTAGTTCAATATGACATAATTCTATTTATAGACATGACGGAATAATGATGAAATGGCAAAGTCAAATAAACAAAAACGTCTGCAACAATTTTTCAATCTATCCCCCATTGTTCTTTCTTGTTGTTCAATATAAGTTTTGTGAAAATTCTTTAGTTCTTTGGCTCCTTATTACATTACTGCAAGTCTTTTGTTACTTAACCTTCTCCTAGAATTTGCTTTCATCCTGCTTCTCCATTCAGTTCCATATCATATAAAAGCAAGTTTTCATTTCTCTTGTTCTCAGAATCGATTCTAGACTCGGTGCTGTTAAGTCATTATAAAACTTTCCTTACAAAGGACACTCTGTGCTTTGTTACCGTTTAAATCCGTAAACTCAGAACAAAAAACATCTCAATTGTTATCCATCACCTGCAATATGGCTGCTGAATATTTAGAGATTGCGAAAACAAGTGAGCGAGGCACTCGAACCCTTGTGCGAATGTGTCACAACTTCAAAAATATTGTCCTTGTAAAGGAAAGCTTTGATGATCAGACAGAATTATGGCACACAAAAAACAGCTTTATTGTTCCAGTTAATTACATTGAACCAATACTTGAATACACAAAACAAAACGATTTATTTCATCTTACAAAAACGCCAGAAAAATCACCAAGACAAGAAGAATCTCCATATGCTCATCGATATTATGGATGTATTACTCCCATTCAAACAAAAAAGCAGGATGTGAAAAAATTGGCGAAGCGAACAAGAAAACTTTTTGCAGACTACGATCATGAGTGCATTGAAATTTGGGAGAATCAATTGGGGCAGCTAGAAGAAGTTGAGCAAATATCTGGTTTTTGGAATTTTGATCAGTCGCCAAGTGAAGAAACAAAAACCCCGGAAAGTCTCCCGTTGCTTGTCAACAATTTTTCTGATGATGTCAACATCGATGAAACACCTCCATTGAGCCAATGTTATGCCCCCGTGAAGAAGGTCATCAAGTTATCTCGACTCTAAACAAAACAAACTCACATCAAACTCGTTGTACATATTGAACATTTCATTTGTTGCTGTTCATTGTTTTCCAACGTATGAACTTTCTGTTTCCTTCTTTAAATTAGTTCTTAATTTAATTTTCTCTAACAATCAATCTTAGCGCTAGACTTTGCATGATTTTTTGAGAGAAGGATTTAGGCGATGCGGCGAAATTCAGACATTGAACAGACAAGTATGTGAGACATTGCCGTAAACAAATAAGCAAAAACAGACCGGGTTGAAATAAAACAGTTAAAGCTTGGATTTTTCATATCATGACAAACAGTCAATAAACATATTTCACCATTTGCTATTATTCAGTAGAGAAAGTGAAACAAAACTAGGCTATGTAAATAAGAAGTAAAACTGTGAGCTCAGAATCACCTGTGATGAACCAACAAAAACTAGGAAAGCAGGTAAACAAGTGCATCTGTGATATTGACACAACAGTCTGGTAGACTTGCTGCCCCCAACCACTATTTGTGGAGCAGTAGCTTTCAGTCCCAAAAGTAAACAAAAAAGACGCGCACTCTGATTGGTTGAAAGTGTTGTAAAAATGTGTCCACTCCAACTATAAATTTTTCTCATTTGCTTTTTGCCTTAACTTTCAACTCAAGTTACTGAAATAATTTTCAACAATCTGATCAAAACTAATCAGCAACAGCAAAAAACTTTCATTCTTTCCTCTTGAAAACTTTCACCCCAGTTTCTTATTTGTCTCAAGTTCTTACACCTGTAATGAATTCAGAGATGTGTAGAGTTTGCAAAAAGACACTTTCGGACAAACGAAGCTTACGTCGGCACATGAAAGATGTGCATAAACATGCACAAACAAACGTATTCGTGTGCGATGAGTCCGCATTTGCTAATGAAAAAGTTGTCGAGCTCGAGACGCATATGAGACAACAACACAACTCAACCCACCCACGCTATTGCCTCTACTGCAACAAGTTTTTCACAGACAACCTCAAGTACATGGAGCACATGAATAAAAATCATGGACTGCCAGTATGGGATGCTGATGCTGAAAACAATCAAAACTTGGGAATTCTTCATTCCGAGCAAGCATTCGGCGGTGTGTTGAAAACATATGACATACCAGTGGGAGAGCATGAAATAGACTTGCTAAGTTTCATGCGTAGCAAACGTGATGAGATTGAAAACGTTGTTCATCTCAACACCCAAAATCAAGCACAAAAACTTCAGTTTAGCGCACTGGTACAACTCACAAAACCAACGAGCGATGAAAATGTTAGCAGCCAGCCAGATCGCATCAAAATATACATCAACTCAAAAATGCAGCGGGTCGACTTCACAGGCTTGAGCAAATCCTGTTTCGCTGGAATGGTTGAACAAATGCTGCTCGCACTGAACAACTTTGCATCCCATGGTAGCGGTTGGACAGTAGATAGAATTGAAAACATTGAACTGAGACTCGCCAGGTCAAAGCCGATTGCAGCATCGTCGTATTTGGCCTTGCCTACTGAACTAGCAAAAAGCCAGTACCTGTTGAATATTCGCAACCGACAAGACGAGAAATGTTTTCTCTACTGCTATACAGCTCAATTTCATAAGACATTTGGGCCACAATTGATACCGCCTAATGCTCCATGGAGGCAAAAAACAAATCCAATCATGTACAGTTCGGAAAATCCAAGAGCAAAACAACCGGTTGGTGAATTCATGATGCCTATGGCTTTTCACCAAATGGAAAAATTTGAAGAGCTGAACCAGGTACGCGTTAATGTTTTCCGACACTCGAATAAGAAACTGATTCCTTTCCGCATATCAAATAATCGAAACTTTAGTTTCAACCTGGATCTGCTCTTGCTAAGTGATGGTTCAATGCATCACTATGTCCTGATCACCAACATCAGGGGGCTTATCCATAAGTATCTTGGAAAAAACCAGCTCATTGACAATCATTTGTGTCGTAACTGTTTCCATATCAGCACTTCATTGGATAGACATGGGAGACATGAAGAAATTTGTCATCAAAACACGCAAGCAATAATAAAAATGCCCAAAGTGGAACAGCAAAACTTTGAATTCAAAAATGTTCAAGCCCGATGGTTTGCGCCGATAGTTGGATTTTTCGATCTGGAATCAATAATTGAACCAGTTGTCCACAATTACAACACACAACAAAACTCAGTTACTAGGGCATTGGAGGAACATAAACCATGCAGCTATGCTCTTCTCTTCGTTGCTTTGAATGAAACAAAGCCATTTTACTTCGACCTCAAATGTGGTCCGAATGTCATGGTTGAATTTGTTAAGTCACTGGAGCAGATTGCTAGGGATGTATACGATGTGAAACAACAACACAAAAATTTTTCCGGCGAACAAACAATCACTAAAGATGAGGCTACCATGTGCTGGATTTGTAAAACTGAACTAAATACATCTTCAAAAGATCCCACTGTTCTAGACCACTGTCACTTCACAGGAAAATTTCTGGGATGGGCACATGCGCAGTGCAACTTGAAACGCAAAACTTTAAACTTCACACCACTATTCGCTCACAACTTGGCAAACTATGACCTTCATCACGTAGTATTGGCACTGCAAAACCTGAATGAGAAAAATACAATTTCGGTGGTGCCAAGCACAAGTGAGAAATTCATCTCATTGCAAATTGGAGTGCATATGAAAACAACACAAAACAAGAAAGGTGTTTGGACCAGTCAGTATGAGTATATCAGACTATTGGACTCATTCAAATTCATGAATGCGTCGCTCGACAAGTTGGTGCAGAACCTGCCAGCTGATCAGTTCACCTTATTGGAACAACATTTCTTATCTTGGCCAACGAAGTCGGTAAATTTGTTAAAACAAAAAGGCTCCTTCCCTTATTGCTTCGTCGATAGCTTTGAAAAATTACAAGAGGCTCAGCTTCCCCCTCTCAATAAATGGACAAACAGTTTGCAGCAGTACGAGGTAACAGTGAGTGAAGATGAATACAAGCGAGCCATCGAAGTGTTCAATTTATTCGATTGCCGGAACATTGGTGACTACTACAATTTGTATTTGACAACAGATGTGTTTCTCCTCGCTGCAGTAGTACTGTGTTTTCGAAAAGTTTGTTATGACACATATGGACTCGACTGCTGTCAGTACTACACCGCTTCCAGCTTGTCAGGGGATGCAATGCTCAAAATATGCAATCCCAAACTACATCTAACAGAGAGAGAACACCTTGGCATGGTTGAAAGTCTCATAAGAGGAGGCGTGAGCTCGGTTTACAGCAAGCGGCTTTGTCGCGCAAACAACAAGTTTCTTTCGGACTACAAACCAAAGAACATTTCTTCGTTTATAATAATGATCGACGCCAATAATCTGTACGGAGGAATCATGGAAAAATTCTCCCTACCCCTTCATGAATTCGAAATGTTTGACAAAAGTGAATGGACCAATGAGCAGGCCCAGGAAATTTTGCGCCGAATATTGAATACGCCTGATGACGATGAAGTTGGATACATAGTTGAGGTCGATTTAAGTTACCCCGACAGCCTGCACGATCTACATTCTGATTTTCCTTTGGCACCCACAAAAGAAGCGATTGATGAATGCTGGCGCAGCGAGTACCAAAGCAGCTTGTTGGCCGATATGCAAATTAAAAAAACCCCGCAGGTGAAAAAGCTCATTCAGACGCTGTTTGATAAACAAAATTACACACTGCACTACCAAACTCTCAAACTCTATGTCGAACTAGGATTGGTAGTGACCAAGCTCCATAGAGTGCTTTCATTCAAACAGCAAAAGTGGCTCGCCCCATACGTGAAACTGAATACGGAAAAGCGAAAGCAAGCAAAGAATAAATTTGAGGAAGATTTTTTTAAATTGATGGTTAATTCGTCCTTTGGAAAAACTTGTGAAGGAAAGCGAAACCGAATGAAAGTCAAATTAACCCGCACTGAAGAGGAAACGCTAAAGTGGACAGACAAGCCCGAGTACCAATCGTCAAAAATTATTAGTGAAGATCTTGTCACTGTATGCCTTCAGCAATCGGAAATACTTTGGGACAAGCCAACCATAGTGGGTGCCTGTATATTGGACTTGGCAAAGAAGTTCATGTTCGAGTTTCACTACAAAGTCATGAAGAAAAACTTTGACTGCAATTTGCTTTATTCAGACACAGACTCTTTCGTATATGAGGTGCGTTCACGAGACTTCTTTGCAGAACTACAGCGGAAAAAGTCTGTCGCTGAGCAGTTCGATTTCTCAAACTTTCCACCAGAACACCCCTTGTACAGCAGGGACAATGCCCGAGTCACGTTAAAGTTCAAAGACGAAATGGGAAGCAGGCCAATTGCAGAGTTTTGTGGTCTGAAGCCGAAGCTGTACTCAATCAAGCTCGCTGAAGGCAAGTATAAGTCTTTTTTCAGTACCACTGTATCGCCATCCAAACGCAATCATTCTATAAAAACAAGCACGCATTAGGCATTCAGATAGTTCAAGTTTTTTCTGCAGGCAGGAAAGCTCGGATGAATTGCAAATGATCAAGTTTTTTTCAGGTCCTGCTAAGCAGTCAGCAAAAGGAGTGACAAAAGATGCCCGCCGCAGTATGACCCACGAGCTGTACAAACGAACTCTTTTGGGCGGCGAGGTGGTGCGTTTGCTGAACACTCGAATAGCTTCAAGCAACCACAGGCTCCACACAATTGCTGTAAACAAGAAGTCTTTGTCAGGCTACGATGACAAGCGGTTTATTATGAGTGACCAAGTTTCCATGCTGCCCTATGGTCATCGTTCGATACGAGAGGATATGTTCTTCAAGTCAATAATGAATGAGCCCGATTGGGGAGCGGATGACTCGGGCGAAAACGAGCAGGAAATCGGGCAGCATGCGCAGGAAAGCGGGCAGCAGGAGCAGGAAAGCAGGCAGCAGGCTTCGGTAGCTGGGCAGCAGGCGCTGGAAAGCGAGCAGCAGCCGCAGGAAAGCCAGCAGCAGGTGCTGGAAAGCAGGCAGCACCAGCAACAACAGTACAAAAACAAGCAGCAAACACAAAAAACAACAAACATTCCACATTCAAACAGTATTCTCAACACAAGTTTAAACTCAATTCCCGACCCAGGTTTTCACCAGCGAAATTATAGCGAGGACGAATTGAATCAAAATTGGTAGATTTTGACAATTTGTCAGAGTTATCGGACAGTGGATCCTCTACAGACCCAGCTTGTGATGGTTTTATACTAAGTCAAGCGGTAGAATCAGACACAGAGAGTCAACAAGTGGAGCAAATGGCTCTACCAGATCACAGGCAAAACAAAAATAAAAGACAAAACATGAGAAAAGCTAGAATTTCGAGGGCGAAAAAACGTCGAGCTGTGATAATGGACTCAAGTAGCGAAGATGAATAAACTAATACGTACCTCAGTGATGTAGTAGACTTTGTTGATTCTCTTCATCTTGGCTATGGAACAAAGAAAAAGGTAGTTCACTTCACCCCCGGTGAAGCTAAACAAAACCTTTTTCCCTCCTCGCTTATCTAATACCTTTAATTTTTTTTTATATAAACTGTGGCACTCGTAAATTTTTGTGATGGTGGTGCTTGTGAATCAAGTTGGTTTCCGGGGTACTAAATCGGTCATCACAACCCCGAGTGCCTAGGTTGATCAAACGTGGTTCTTCCCCCTTCAGTCCCTGGTGTACTTTAGGCCTTGTGATGTCTAATTTATACTTTATATATATATAATAGCTCAGTGGAGTTATGGTAATTGACGCTGTTGCTAAACGTTCTAAAAGCAAGTGTTGAGCACAAAACACACTGACACACATTTTAAAAGCTTGCAATATATTTAAGTATCCCAGCCAGATTCTTCTTAAAGCCAAAGTTGCTACCCTTTATCCGGTTCATATAAATAAAGGAATGATTTAAACAGAAAAAAAACCGGATAGAGCATATAGTTCCCACCCTTAACCCATGCAATAACAAGTTTTTCTTACTCAATGGTTGCGTAGAGTGATATGAAGTTGTCCGTTTGCACCCTCTTGAATAACTCGATCTTGAATATCAAAGATCCTCGGATTCCTGCACTTTCCACAGTGGCAAATATGGAGGTCAATGAACCCACGGTTGAGACACAATTTAATAGCTTAAACAAAAGAAAATTAAAACAGGTTTTCCTGCTTCATAGACTTTTTCAATCTATAACCAGAGTCATTTCAAAGTTAAGAGACCAACTCTGTTGAAACGTTTGTCAATGCTGTCATTTGACAAAATTTCATTAAAGAAATAGCAAATTCAGGAAACTCACGTCTTAGTGAAGTCTTCACATTTGGCGGAACCATCTTGAATGTGGTAGCAGATATCTATTAATGACAGGTGTCTGATCCTGACTGAAAAAACAGGTTCGTTCATTTAGTTGAACAAGATTTTTTTGTTAATTGACCCCCACTCCCGCAAACAGATAAGAAATTTAAGGTCATTGAAGCCCAATAGAACAAACCAAATGTATTCAACCTTAAAAAATGTCTGAATTGTCCTATGATTAACATCTATTAGTCGATTAAAATTACACGATGTCCAAGGATTAAAAAGAGTTTGAAAAAATGATTATACCTTTTTCTAGTATTTTTTCCAGTTTCTACTATCAGTTCTCACCTTTATATATTCCATGGCAAACGTTTTCTTCCGTTGAAAATTGTAAGAGGGGGCTTGTGCTGCTCGAAAACTCGCGAATTTCTCAATTTGTTTCTGAAATTTTATCTAGAACTACACTACCATTTGTTTGAAATCTGTTGAAATCCCCTAACTCAAGAACTGTTTGGTGAAATTTCCCTCTACCCTCTTATTTACAGGACATTGTGAATTTACTTTCCTCTTCCCCCACCTCCACATCCACCTCCACCTCCTCCCCCACCTCCACCTCCACCTCCCCCACCTCCACCTCCACCTCCTCCCCCACCTCCACCTCCTCCCCCACCTCCACCTCCCCCTCCACCTCCTCCCCCACCTCCACCTCCTCCCCCACCTCCACCTCCACTTCCTCCCCCACCTCCACCTCCACCTCCTCCCCAACCTCCACCTTCACCTCCTCCCCCGCCTCCACCTCCACCTCCCCCCACTACTTAATGAAAATTATTCTGTTTGGAAAAAGAAAAGTATTGAGAAATTCGCTTTCGATTATTGACTGGTTTCCTGGAGATTGAAGATAAAGTGGGCGAGTCGATCAAAAGATAAACTGTTTCTTTCTCTGAATATTTAAGGTCTGGCTTTATACTAACAAATTGATCAACTGATCCAGAGCTGCTTAAATGAAAATGATAAAGTTTAATTCTGGAGCACGATGTATCACACAATTTTGATCTAGACAATGTTTTTTTAACCCCCTTTATGTGTTTTTTTTAAGCCAAAAATGTTTTCAAGCTCGTTTCCCTGAGTCCCCCAAACCCTTTATTAGGTTCCCATAATCTTGAATTTTTGATCTGTCGGCAAATTTTTCTAAGATCTTGCCGCAAAAACCTAGTGGGGGACCAAAAAACCGAAAATTTGGAACATTTTTGGCTAAAAATTGGGTTAGGTTTTGTTAAAATCGGATAAATGCACGCTTAAAATTTGCAAAAGTTAGCAGCGGCGAACAATAGTGCGTAGAAATGGCGAGATAAGCGGTATAAAAGTGGGACATATTAACGCGCCTTTGTCTAGCTCTGCTTAGTTTTTGGCGGGAAAGTTGCAAAAGTTGCAAAGAATTAGAACTGGTTCCAAATAGCCTAAGAAAATTTTAGACGAATGAAATAATAATATAGCACCGTAAAATCTTAAAAAAACTGACTAGAACTTAAAAATAAGGGGGGACATTTTATTCCAATTTCAAAAAAAATTAGACGTCCCCCCCCCCCCCGGTGTTGTTGGGCCGAGAAAATCAGGCTTCCAAAAATGTCCGTCCCCCCCCCCCCGGTGAGGTTCTAGTCATTTTTTTATACTACTTACAATAACGTTTCACGAGGGATCTGTTAACATAATTCTAACAAAATAGGCGGAGGGGACGGGAGGTGAGGGATGTATGATTGGAAAGACCCAAAAAGTTTATTATAATCTTGATTGACATCATCTTAAGAATTGCCACTGTACACTTGATCTGACAAACTAGTTTTTCCTACCCTATCCCATTCCGTTTGTTGACTCCCGTTTCCAGTGACTTTGTAGAATGTTCAGAAACCTGTCACAACGTAGGGTTTTTTAAAATATATTTGACTAATTTTATGCAAAGAATGATTTTTCTGTCTACGTAACTCAATCAATTCAAGTCAACTCAAAACAGGGCTTAATTTGAAAATTGGATCAATTCTGATCCCCCAATGTGTTTTATTCATCCGATTACAAATTACGTGTTGTTATATAGCGCGTTACTATGTAAAAAAGCACATGCGACTGCAGGGCGTAAAACTTAGACGCGTACAAATTTTGTGTCGTTTGAGATCTGTTACAATACTCAAGCTGTCATAATTACAAAATTCTGCGAAAGTCGCAAGCGGTTTAAGGCTTTTAGGATTCTCATAACATCATAGCGTCTTCATATCCTTTTTGATTTGTACTATGATACAAAATTGGTGTTAGATTACGACTTACGTTTCTAGGAACGTTGAGCAGTCCCCATAAATGGCAGCCATTACCGATTTACACTATTATGCATATCTGATACGGAGTTCAATGCTTTGCTATTGCTTTCAAATCCATAATTTCAGTTTTTGCAAATGTTGTTCAAGATTAGTTAGAACGCTGTGACCCCTCAAAACGTGATCGTCGTTCATATCAGTCATTAGTTTAGTTTGCCTACATTATTTTAGATAATTATTTTGCAAACTACGTAAAACAAAAAATGAACGGAAGTTTAAATTTATTGCCAGTAAACTCTATCCAATTTACACCCTTCATATAAATAATCTCAGTATTGCACCTGCTTATTTCTATGCCAGCCTTCCAAACAAAATAGAAAAATATGCCCCGACTATTTGATTGCATAGCAACTATTGCTCTAGATTGTAAGCCATATACGGTTTTTTTTCGACTTTGAACTTGCCTCTAGTGAAAGCATTGACTTGAGGTAGGTTGCAGCGAGCCCATTTGATTTGAATCATTGTATGGTCTAGATTGTCTCAAAAGGATAAAAGCAAAACACTCACTCGTTTGAACTGCTCGAAGTGCATTTCATATTATAGATTTGCTATATCAAAAAGAAAACGGTTGATACTGTCAAAATTGAAAACGCGCAAGAAAGTATTCCTAGAAATTATGACTCAAATATATGAGAAAATTAGGCAGACGGCCAGATTCTAATCAAACCTTAACCAAATCGCCTTCAACAAAACGAAAATATCTCTACATTAGCCTTCTATCTGCTTTTGTCCCAATTTTTGCCTTAGTTCGATTATTTTTCCTTAATTGATATTTTGGCACCCTTACGTTCACAGATATAAATAATAATGGTGACAGTCCTATCACTTATGAAGCTATGAAAGCCCTATTCATCAATTGTCAATTATCCAGTTGCTTGTTCCCACTCGCTAACAGGGAAAAATCGGTCAGGAGAAAAAAGATTTCTTGGCGTTTAGTTCGGAGAGTGGGTATTCCTGGCGAGTGGGAGTGGGGTGAGTCCAGTTGAGGTGGACCCGGTCAGTGTCTACTGCCAGTTGAGTGCAAACAGTTCCATCATAATCCCATTCAGAAACCCAACTGATGAAAACGTGTTCGTGGATGTCATGCTTGCAGGTAAGGTTCTTAAAAAATGAATCTTTGTTTTTTTTTGTTAAAATGATTGGAATATTCAACAAAAATATTGATTGTTATAGTTTTCTTTCTTAGAAACTGGTTCCAGATTCCTTCCCACCTGGTGGAATATGGCCGTCGTCCAATAATTGTTCCAACCCCACTTAGTGTGGGGGGGAGCTATATGGTCATTTTTAACATTTTGTATAGTACCCCCCCCCCCCCCGCGCTTAAGAATATTACAGTCTTGCGCTTAAGAATATTATAGTCTTTAAGAATTGATACTTTTGTTCACACAGCAGGCTGATGAGAATGAAAGTGATTAGTAAACTTTTGATGTACTTTAGTAACTGTAGCAATAGTAAAACCACGGTTTCATTCCTACTTCATGAAAAAAAAAGAAAATCAGAACTCTAGGCTATCCATACCCCCTCACCCTCAATCACAGCATTGCTTTTTGTGGCCCATATGGTTATACTTTGAGCCCATTTACTGTTTTTGCCCATTAATCTGAGGTAGGACACAGAAAGTTGATCTAATTAATCTAATTATGGTATTTTGATTGATGTTGTCTTCCCTTTTCAGCTAACAGAGAGAGTTTACCAGAAGACAACGAGAGACTGAAGAACGATTTTGACCTCAATGGCACTTTCTGTCTTCTACTGAAACACTCCAGAAATGTGTTACTCAAACCCAAGTCTATACTCGACATTCCGATTAGGTCAGTAATCGCATGCAATCACGTCTGAAATATAAAAATGGATCTTTTCCAGTTAAATCCTGCCTCCTCAACCCCCAACCCCATATGAATCGCACAGCCCCCCCCCCACATAAAACCACAACCCCATCCGCTTGATTTCGTTATACTACCCTTAATTCCAATTTTATGCCATTTCAAACTTCATTATGAGTTAAATCAGCGTGTGTACCTGAGGTGAATACCCAGAAAGCTGGTGGCATAAAAACAAGCGATGCGGATGCGGATTTTAGTCTGTTTTTTGAAAGGAGGTTCAAATTGTCGTGAAGGTTAAATGAACGTATTGCATCAGATCACAGGTTCATATTCCTTTCACATTTTCAGCTATGCACCTGATTCTATGGATCCGAGCAACTGTGTATGCGCCGTTGCCATTAGGCGAGAGGACGGGGAACCTTGGGATCGCGAGGAGCTACAGAGATCCACTGGAGATCGTGATGCTAACGGGGTTGTGAGTCAAATCAGATGGGTGTTCCCCGTGAAAGGGGTGCCACAGTCTACGATCGGAGAGGAAAAACCACTCATAATTGAATGCGAGGTAGGCAAATTTGATTAGGTTGTTATTTCGATATTTTGTTGGATAATTTTGGACACCGAATTTTCTGATTTGCCAGAGGAATCATGTTATTATGCTAGAAGTCAAGTTGCCCCAGTTTTAATAATTGCTGCTGTTTTAAGGGTTATTTGGCGGCAAAATTATCACTTGTTTTAAGCTAACGCTGATTGATTTAAAACATGTGCACTTTGACGGAAATTATTGCATTTTGCGGGACATGTAAGCAGTTCGTGGCAATATGTCCGGGTTGATGTTTCTCGACGACCGGATCTAAGAACCAATTATAGTTCCACAAATACGATTTAAAAATTTAAAAAAAAAAAAAGTTGCACGATCTTCAATCATTACCAAATTTTGCAGTTGACTAGAATTTTTTTGAATAAAATTAGGTCTTTTCCATTAAAGCCCCCGCCCCCAAGCTTAGTAGTCAGATAGCTCCCGATCATTGTCATTATACCATAATTGGGGGCTATAATGGGAAAGACCTAATTTGTGTGCATGGACAAATTAAAAAAAAATATTATTATCCTATCTTGTCATAGTGTCGTTAGTGATTCACGAATTGCATTCATAAAACTATAAAGTAAACTGTTTTACACAATCCTGGAGATCGTACATAAATTTAAAATGTTAAAAAGCCAAAACTTCAATAGCAGTGATAACAGAAATGAACTTTATTCAAAATTCTGATCTTTTCCGTTTGTGCCCAGCTACCCCCTTTACCCCCAGTTACAGAGCACATGTCTTTACATAGTAAATCATTATGTAAAAATATGTAACGTGACTCTAGGGGTTGCGAATAATATGCACCCACTAAGCTGGAGGGACACACGGAAAAGATATCAAAATTCAATATTTATTTTCTGACTTTCGGCAACCATTTTTTTTATTTTTTATTTTTAGGCAAGGAACCGAGTGGAAGAACGAGTGGAGGTGATTCTAACAGGAGTGATTGGAACCGGATCTTCGACGTCCAAAAAGAAGCCTGGATCCTCAGTGGCTGCAACAGGGGCAATACCCGCCAGTTCACAACCGAGACTTCCATCAACTTCCAGTGGTGCTGGATCGCAGCCTGGATCTCCGCATTTGTCATCGCCAGATGGAATGTTGCTATCTGAAAGTTAGTTTGCTGTTTATTCAAGAAGGTAAAGAGGGATGTGTGAGGATCAGTTTCTGACCAAGCCAATTCCGATATACTGATAAATCTTCGCAGTTTCTATCGGCGTTATTATCTACAATCTAAATTTTTCTCGTGTGAATCGTACAACAAAGAATTTCGTGAAAAAAATCGCACGATTGTTCATGCGAAAACAGATAATAAATCTCAAAGCTAAGAAAGAACAGTTTGCAGACAGAAATTTTTTAAAAAAAATTGGCCACTTTCCTGCTGCGCTCAATTACACGAAAAACCATGTAATTATTCATCGCACGAAAAAAGTTCTATTATTTCACACGAAAAGTATCCCCATTTGTTTCCTTTGAAAAATGTTGATATGCTTCATTTAGGTTAATGGTTTTCGGCTTAACTGCTTTGAAAGTTAAGTTTTTTGAAACAAGTGTACTACGTCGGGTCATATTGGTTACTATTAGAAATAGAATGCAACTTCTGTTCTTGCGCCATTACTGCGAAATCAAATTGGTTTTTGATGATATTTTAGCAAACACAGTTGCAAGAGAGTTCACATACGAGGTGGTGTTTGTGAGTGAACAGAGTCGAAGAGTGTTGGAGAAGATGGTGGCTATTAGTCTGGTCAAAAAGGACAAGGACACCCACACTGGTCTGGCGAAGTTGATATTCACCGCCATATTCAGACCAGAAAAGCCAATTCAGTAAGTTGATCTCGGAAAGAGTTCCAGGAAAGGTCCCCGGCCTATATGGTAATATAGCAGCTGTGCAAGTTGGTTTAAGACTATTGAGACAGTTCCCAAAAAGTGTAGAACTATATTTTGGGGAAATTGTACCAGAGATGCTGGATACGAAAGAGAGGAACTGTATCGCCCATCCCTGATGTCCAACAGTTCCGCACAAAATTCGAAATACGGAGCTATTTGTGACATTAAGTGTATATTAGAATAATGCATTCTGATGCAACTGGGAGTATATTTTCGAGGGGGTTTATTTGTTATCTGGGAGTATATTTTAGGGAGTATATTTTCGACTGGGAGTATATTTTCGAGGGGGTTTATTTCTTATCTACTGGGAGTATATTTTCGAAGGGGGTTTATTTGTTATCTGGGAGTATATTTTAGGGAGTATATTTTCGACTGGGAGTATATTTTCGAGGGGGTTTATTTCTTATCTACTGGGAGTATATTTTCGAAGGGGGTTTATTTGTTATCTAAAATTATGTGGGAGTTTTTTCTCCGTGGGTCTTGGTTTCCTGCAACCGATGTTTTCGCTTGACCATTGTGACTTTTCTACCTTTAGTAGTTCACTACTAAAGGTCATATGAAAATTGTGCCAAAACTGGTGTAATTTTGTTCTTTTTACTAAATTTTTTCAAGTAGTTGAAGCAGGCTATAATAGATTTGAGCTCCACTAGTCGTTTGAGAGCATTTCTTCCGACGTTAGTCGGTTATGTTCTGAGGTTAGTAAAAATGAAGCCTCCTATTTGCACTCGTTTTAGAGAGACCGTGTTCCTGGTAGTGACGTCAGCAACAGGTGGAGTGTGGAAGTTCCCAATCCAGTTGAGGGCCACTGATCCACCCACTGATGAGACTGTGGTCATCAAAGCCATAGGACTGGACAAGATGGCTCAGAAAACTATCAAGCTACACGCCAACATCAGGTCAGTGTAGAGTTCTGGATCTGTGAGTTATTGAGCAACACAGCCATCTATCTCGCCATACATTTCAAGTGTCTTACGATACCGAATTGCTTTTGCAGACATAAAAAATGACCGTGCCTCAAATGTTATTCGCTTTAAACATAGATTGGTTGTTCAAAATAAATCCACAATATGAACGAAGTGTGAACGAATTAACAGTTAATATTTACAGGTGGAATGATGCAGGAAAAATTAGTAAAAAAAATATCAAATGTTTTTGATGCACGTTTTAATAATCCTGTTACTTAATCAATTATACTATACTGGGATGGACGTATCAACATCCTAAAAATACCAGGCATATGATCTATTATGAGCTGTAATTTTAATCGGCCCTGTCACAAAGAAAAAATCATGTCAAAAAAAATACTTTTTAATCACATATGGATTGCGTCACCCAAAATTGTGAGTCTTACGCCGGCTAACCAGAATTTAACATCTTTGAAACATTTTCTAGATATATCATATATACATAAATATATATATATATATATATATATATATATATATATATATATATATATTTGCTACTTAAGTTGCTGATATTGTATGTGGCTCTAAGCAGCTGCAAGCATTGTAGAATTTTGTTAGCGATAGATTAAAATCGACATCTCTTCATTTTTAATAGCCGCACAGCGATAGCTGGGGCTATTATTGGCCTTCTCTTGGTTTTTACGACTCGAAGAGGAGTATTGCTTTTCTTAAGATTTTTTTTTTACCGGAAGTACTATTCGTTCAGACGATGTTTTGAGCTAAAAGTGAAAGCGAGTAAAATTGCAGTGTGAACTAATTTTATCTGAGCGAGAGAAGTTTTTTGATCATGCACTGTGTTTAGTGAATGACGTTTTGACATTGAAAAGTAGTTTTTGACTGAATGGCACATATAGATAACCGTTTTTAGCCGTTTTTTCGTCTAAGGGGCCTAGTTTTTTTGCTTGTAATTTAGTTTTTTGTGGAAATAATTTTTAATCGATGGTATGTTGAAATGCAAACCCCGGAAATTGATAGCACAGTATTTTGCATAGCCTGAAATTGCGTTTCAAATGCAAAATTGGCACATATTTCTTGATTTTTTAGTTAATTTTTGGTTTTTTTTTCTATTAATTTCTTCATTTTTGGATCTTTTAGCTGTTTTTTCTTGTCAAAAGTCAGTTAATTTGGCGACTTCCCTTTGATAATTTACATGCTCAATGCCTCTTTCTACCTCGATGTAATTTTGTTTCATAAAATTGTACATTTGCTAATCCGATTTTCGTAGTTCTTTGCCAATTTTTATCAGTTTTTTGTTTGTATTTTGCTTTTAATTACTAGAAATAGTATTTTGGGGAATATGAGGGACTTTAATTTTGTTTCAATAAAAATTCAATCATTTTTTGGTGTTAAGTTTTTGAAAAAACATATAATTTTTTTTTCATAAATGCAGTCTTAAATATTTTTTGACCACTTTTTGCAAAATGTTTCATTGTTTCGTATGTCTGAATTCTGCTTTTTCTTATTTTATTCTGTTCAGCAAGTTGGATTTTTGTCTCGAATGACTCGTTGTCTTTTCTATGTCTCGAATGCTGATCAATGAAATGTACTCGTTTTTCTTGATTTTTTTAAATTTGATTTTTAACTTTCAAAAATCAAGAATTGGTCTTTTTGTTACGGTGTTCCTAATATTGTGTCCAAATTCTTCACATTCTCGTTTGCATCATTCTAGTTTTTTTCATGGCATCTACTTTTATATTCATTATATTGATTTTTTCGGTTGTTAAAAAATTGAATGAATTCAGCGTTTTCATAGATCTTGGTTTCTTCGGTTTGCAATTGATTTAATTCAAAATAAGGCAGTACTGTGAGTTTGCTAGAAAGTCTTTTCCAACATTTCTACTTATTACTATTCATTGCATTTTTCTTCCGGGCTTGGTATTGTTTTTAGACAATCTTTTGCCTTTGAATATTATTCTGTTGCTTTTGTTTTTCTATGATTAAATTAATTTTTGAATTAGTATGAAATCATGTTGTCCAGCATATATACAACAAGGAAGAATCATGTATTATTTTTGTCTTAATTGCCGTGATTAGAAATCTAATTGTAGTGGTTCTCTGATTCTTAAGTTTGAGCACTCTTTTTTGAATAATTTTGACTTTCCTGTCTTTTTGAAAAGTTTTTATCTGCCGTTTGCTTTCGCGATCTTTTTGACATTAGAATCATTAATTATCTGAGGGCAATTGATGGGACTGTAAGCTTTGTCAGGTTAACAGTTTTTTGACCTTCCTAAAGATTTCAGACTTTATTAACGTTACCAAACGTTTTCAATAATAAAATTTTGCTGCATTTTCTTTCTCTTGGTGACAGTGGTCTAAATTTCACCGATTTTTAAGATCAGACCCGGGGAGGTAATGAGTTAACGGTTTAATACAAAAGGTAATGGCTTCAGCTTTTTGTGAAGTTTTGGTGCTTCGAGTCGCTTCCGGAATTCTTCCGGCTATGTTTTTTTTTACCGGAAGTACTATTCGTTCAGACGCTGTTTTGACCTGAAAGCGAAAGTGAGAAAAATTGCTGTTTGAACTATTTTTTCTGAGCGAGAGAAGTTTTTTGATCATGCGCTGCGTTTAGTGAATGACTTTTGGACTTCGAAAAGTAGTTTTTGACGGAATGGCACATATAGATAACCGTTTTTAGCCGTTTTCTCGTCGAAGTGGCCCAATTTTTTTGCTTGTAATTTGGTTTTTGTAGAAATGATTTTTATTCGATGCTTTTTTTGGAAAGGTAAACTTCGGAATTTAATATCACCGTGTTTTGCAGAGCCTGAAAACGCGTTTCAAGTTCAAAATAGGCACCTATTTCTTTATTTTTTAGTTTTTTTTGGCATTTTTTCTATTAATTTCTTCATTTTTGGATCTTTTAGCCGCGTTTTTGTCAAAAATCGGTTAATAGGGCAACTTCCTGTTTTTACGACTCGAAGAGGAGTATTGGTTTTCTTAAGGTTTTTACGACTCGAAGAGGAGTATTGGTTTTCTTAAGGTTTTTTTTTTACCGGAAGTACTATTCGTTCAGACGATGTTTTGACCTAAAAGCGAAAGCGAGTAAAATTGCAGTGTGAACCAATTTTTTCTGAGCGAGTGTTTGACTGAATGGCACATATAGATAACCGTTTTTAGCCGTTTTTTCGTCTAAGTGGCCTAGTTTTTTTGCTTGTAATTTAGTTTTTTGTGGAAATATTTTTCAATCGATGCTATGTTGAAATGTAAACCCCGGAAATTGATAGCACAGTATTTTGCATAGCCTGAAATTGCGTTTCAAATGCGAAATTGGCACATATTTCTTGATTTTTAAGTTAATTTTTGGCTTTTTTCTATTAATTTCTTCATGTTTGGATCTTTTAGCTGTTTTTTTGTCAAAAATCAGTTAATATGGCAACTTAACTTTGATAATTCATATGCTCCAAGCCTCTTTCTACCTCGACGTGTTTTTTTTATAAAATTGTTCATATGCTAATCAGATTTTTGCAGTTTTTTAAAAATTTTTCTTCAGTTTTTTGTCTGTACTTTTGTTTTAAATACAAGAATTTGCCTTTTTTCTGCAACTTGAGGGTATTTAATTTCGTGTCAATAAAAACTTCAATCATTTTTAAGCGTTAATTTTTGAAAAACGGTTTAAAATTTTTTATAAATGCAGTCTTAAATATTTTTTGACAATTGTTTTGTGCAAAATTTTTCACTGTTGCGTGTGTTTGCTTTCTGCTTTTTCTTTTTTGTTCCGTCCAGGGGGATAGATCTTTGTCTCAGATGGCTCATTGTCTTCTATTTCTCGAATGCTGAAAAATGAAATGTTCCGTTTCTCTTGTTTTTTTACTTTGATTTTTTTTACTTTCAAGAATTAGTCTTTGTTACGGTGTTCCTTACGTTGTGTCCATGTTCTTCGAATTCTGGCTTGTTTCATTCTGGCTCTGTCTTGGCACCTACATTTATATTGGTTTTATTGTTTTTTTCAGTTATTAAAGAATTGAGTGATATCAGCTTTTTCTTAGATTTTCTTAATTTCATTGGTTTGCAATTATTTCATTGAACTTAAGGCAGTGCTGAGAATTTGCTAGCAAGCCTTTTCCAAAATTCCCACATCACTTTTTATTTTATTTTTTGTTCTGGCCTTGGTATTGTTCTTAAACGGTTTCTTGCCTTCGAATGTTTTTTTGTCGCTTTTCTTGGATTATTTTAATTCTTGAGTTAGTTTGAAATCATGTTGTCTAGCAAATATACGATAAAGAAAAAGTTTTTGTGTTAATTGCAAGGATTAGATATCTTACTGTAGTCGATTTCTGATTCTTAAGTTTGCGTATTATTTTTGGAAAAGTTTCTTAATTTTACCTTAGTTTCTTTATTTAAGTTATTATTATTACCTGCCGTTTGCTTTCGCGATCGTTTTGAGATTTGAATGATGAATTATTTGAGGGCAATTGACAGCCCTGTCAGCTTTTTCAGCCTATCAGTGTTTTGACAATCCTAATTTTGTTGCACTTTTTCTAAAGTTACCAAACGTTTTCAATAATATATATTTTTGCTGCATTTTGTTTCTTTTGGTGACAGTGGTTTAAATTTCTCCAATTTTTGGATCAGACTGGGGGATGAGTTTTTGGTTTGATACAAACGGTAATGACTTTAGTTGCAATTTCAGTTTTTTGTAAAGTTTTTACGCTTCGAGTCGCTTCCGGAATTCTCTCGGCTATGTTTTTTATTTCGTCGTCGCGATTTTTGTTACGACCATATGACATAAGAACCACTTCAAATCTGCGTTTTCTTCATTCGCTAATGCAAATTCATCTGATGTGCGTGCGTGACGTCATTTTTGCTTTTAGTGGAGCGAGTTGTTTTGTTCATTCGCGTTATTAAATTTTTGGTCACACTTGACTTACCTCACTCTCAAAAATGACTTCCTCACTTTGAAATTGAGTTTTATTTACTTTAATTCAAAGAAATAATGTCAAATGGGTGTGTGTCACTCTAAATGAGGGTTATTAGAGAGCAGATAATAGAGGCAGCAAAAACTTATACAGATTTTTAATCAAAATAGAACATATCAGCCTTCAATGAAAAGACGAATGCTTTTGGTCTGTCTTTTTTACTGTTTTTTTTGAGACCTTAGATCTACGAAGCTATTGCGGCTAATTTTTGGCAATCTGCCAGCTATGTTAAAGTATTTTATCATTAAACCATTTGGCGTGAAGTTCAATTGTGGATTATCTTCTGATTTTCCTCATTTACTTTTTTGCTATCTTTGATTACATACAACAAACGGAACTTCTATACGAATCCTCGTAAAAATGTTCTATAGCTTAAACTTAGGAATTACTTGTTAATTATCTGCTTGGTTTAAATTGCTTTTATATTTACGGCAAAATTTAATTGCTAATTGATTTTTTTGGATTCTGAATGTGAGTCGTATGAAGAACGTCAAATCACTCGGAGTCAGCCTACTCATTTAATCAAACAATAGTCTAAAATATTTCGGGTCAGAAATGTTGCATTTAAGTGTTAAAGTGTGCTGAACAATTCGGTGAACAGAAAGGTGTGAAAAAAATTTTGCGTAGCTTAAAGATTTTGCTTTGTTCTCAAATTCTTGTAATCCGCAGGGTTTTGACAAAAAAACATGCGAATTTTACTGATTTTTGTCACAAAATCATTTCACATGAAGCCCATTTTAATCACATATGGATTGCCTCATTGTGAGTCTTTCGCCAGCTAATCAGAGTTTAATATCGTTGATATACATTTTCTAGATATATCATTTATATATTTGCTACTTAAGTTGCTGATATTGTATGTGGCTTCTAAGGAGCTGCAAGCATTGAAAAATGTTGTTAGCGATAGATTTATATGGCATCTTTTTTTAAAAAATTATATTATCATTATGCCAATTGGCGTGAAGTCCAATTTGTTTTATCCTCTCATTTTTCATATTATTTATATTTTCGCTATCTCTGATTACGTACAACAAATTGAATTTCTATACGAAGCCTCGTAAAAATGTTTTAAAGCTTAATAAAATTAGGAATCATTTGTTAATTTTCTGCTAGGTTTAATTTGCTCTTATTTTTACCGCAAAATGTAATTGCCAATTGATTTTATTTCAGAATTTAAATGTAAGTTGTATGAAGAAAGTCTAATCCATCGGAGTCAGCCTACTCCCTTCATCAAACAATAGTCTAAAATATTTCAGGCCAAGTATGAGGAATCTAAGTGTTAAAGTGTGCTTAACCTTTTAATGAACAAATTATGGTGTGTAACGAGAAATTTTGTGTAGCTTTAAGATTTTGCTTTGTTCGGAAATTCATATAATTCGCATGTTTTTGCTCGTTATCTACGATGTAAGCTTGCTACTGTTTTTTTCTCTCTTTTTACCTACACTGGACATTTTTCAGGGTTTGAGCGCAAAATGAGAGCTATTGAAAATCAGGTGAAAGTTTCAAGGGAATTCCTTTTATGTTCGTCAATACCTTTTTTGTTCATGGAGCGATGTTTAACTATGGGAGCGATGTTTGAACATCGTTCACAAGAAGCGATGTTTTACTATGGTTTTTTTCAACAAAATCTACCAGAATAGTTTTGATTACTCTATTGGTTACAAAATATTACCATTACAGCAGATTATTATTCATAAGCGCCTCAGCTTCTCAGCCGGCTATTATGGCGTTCATATTTGTTTTTAATTTTTACTTCGTCGTACTAAATTTTTTTCGCTTTACCTTAGATCACAGCTTGTTCAATATTTTGCATTTTTGACTTCTCTAGGCTAATTTCACTCTTCTTTCATTCTGTTAAAAGTGTTTTTAGACAGCATTTGCTCAGGAAAGCAATTCAAAATGAACAGAGTCAGTATCACGGGATGAACCCATAAAGCCCAATTTTAGATGGCAGGTACCCGAACATTGTTTTTAGTTACCATCTCTAATGCTTATTGGTATTGATACAAGCCCCTGTGTCGTTTCACTACGATACAGGAGTATGTTCAGCTCCAAAATGACATCAAAATATTTCGAACTTACAATTGTTTGTGTACAGAAATCATTTTTTTCATTAGTTTTTTTCTCTTCTTCTAATCCGAATCGTGGTTTTGAGTATCAAAGGCAGCTATTTTCCGGCAATAATCTGCCGGTTATGTTTTGTTTTTTGATTTTTTGAAGCTTTTTCAAGTGTCGTTTTTTTTTTGCTGTGATCACACCTCAAAAAATTAAAAGAACTGATTTGATTTTCGCTATTTTAGCTTTTGTTCCTGACATCATTTAGTATAGTAATGGACGTGAGTTTTGTGAATTGGGATTTTTAATCATGGTTATGTTTTCAAAGACACATATCTTACGTTACCCAAAAAAACTAAATTTTACACCTGAAGTTCGAGTAAACACAGCAACTCAGCGACAATAAGATATGGAGTTTTAAAAAACGTTTGTAACGTGTGAGTTGTTTAGAACAAAAACAGTTCTAGTGGAATAGAATGCTGGTTTCCTTGTCGCTAAAATTTTCGCCAATGATATTTCATAAAATTATTTATGAAACGGTTGCACTTTTTTCACCCGCAACATTGAATTCTCAATATTTTAACATCAAATCTTTTCAGCCCTACATCATTTCATTTTGCCCTACAAGCCCTACAAATCTATATTTGAGTTTTATTTGAATTCATTCGGGTTAAATTATAGGGGGTAACGCTAACAGCGGTCCAAAAAGCGTGAAATTTTCTAGTCGACCGGAGAGTTTCAAGGCCTTCTTCTCGTCCAATTCGTCCGACCCTGCAGCCTTCACCGTTCACCCCGCATTCGGACAACTGCTCCCCACTTGTGATAGCAACGAGGATGCACCAGCACACGAGTCCAGTTTGAACACTTCCATAAATGGAAACTTGTTCACAGTCGGGTTTCAGCCGAGCACTTATGGAAAGACGTATAGAGCGACTCTCGTTGTTCAGGTAACTACTTTAGTTGTGACTGGATGGCCATCATGTAAGATATTTCAAGATACTTGCAGAAATGTTTTTCTTGCAAGTTTGTTGCAAAAATAGAAACATTTAGAAAAAATGCAAAATTTCAGCTCAAAAAATTTCAGCATTAAAATCAGTCAAAAAATTTGTGCCAATCAGCGCACAAAAATTTTCAATAAAAGTTAGGTTTTATCTGCTAAAAATTGAACTGCTGTGTTGTAACAACTACTGAAAACAGTTAATTCAAAACCAAATGGTCGTCAGAAATTGCATCAAGCCCTTAAAGCTTATCGGCAGTCGTTTATAAATGAATTCTATTTCGGATCTTGACTCATCGAATAATCAACGCCGTAGGCTTCAGTTTATTTAAAAGTTATAGATAATATTAAATGTGGCTGTTAGTGCTCCTTGTATAAAGTAACAAAATGGACGTTTTTTTCACAAGCGGGCGAAATGAAACAAAGTCGATGCACAGTTTCATGTTGATGAAAATTTCAGTCTAAATTTGATACATAATTATATAAGATGTAAAATTTCATGTTGAATTTTTTGAATTTTTTTTTGCTATCTCAAAAGCGCTTGACAATTTATCGGATACTTGAATTGAACAAGGGGTTTTATATTTCCAAAATCATTTTCATTTTTTGAAAATTATTTTTTTGCCTTCAAATTAACCTTCAAATCCCATCATTCTGGTTTTGGCGTGACACGCTTGTTCCATTTTTTGACTAGTTAGACTTTAACCAAGCTGAACAACTTTAACGAGCGGTTTTATGCTTGTGTTGAGCTGAATCAATCTCTTGATGAATTAGAAACAAGCCCGAATTTTTACTGAACTCACCCAATGAGAGGGGAGTCTTTTCGTAAGCAATGTCATCCAACAGTAGGGTACTTGAGCCCAGTTCATTAACGCGAGGAAATTAAAAATCGAGAGTTAAAAGGCTGAGAGAGAGAGGGAGAAACGTCAGAGATCGGAGAAAACATTAAGATTGGCAATAAGAAATAATCAGCAAACATTTAAATTTTAGATCAATATAAACCAAGATTATTTGATAATGGAGACCACGCATATTGCAAGAATTCAAAATTTGAATAATAAAAAAATTGTTTTTTGAACTTAGTGTCGTTTTCTTAACTGAAACTGTTTTCAGACACGATACAACCACTGGTCTTACGAACTAATCGGAACCCTACCCGAATACCACCCTCCCCAAATACACGCCTCTCAAAACTTCCACTCTTTCAACAAAACTACCCACCTCAACAGACAAACCTCAGCGCCCTTAGCACCCGACCACGACAACCCGAGTCGCTACCGAAACTTTATTCGGGAGAATTTACGACTTGATACGACTGCTGTTAGTAGTCCGATTAAGGGGAGAAATGTATTGCCCAGACATCAGGGCGGGTACGCTTCACAGATTGCCCTCCAAGCCGAAAGCCAAGCCAAATCGAAAGGATTGAACTTGCTCTAGCTTCTAAAGTAAAAAAAACTTAAAAATAGATCATTCGGTTGAAACGTATCAAATTGTTAAGACGTAAATTTTGTGTACATATATGTAAATATGTGAAAATCGATAGAGTGGTAATTTCTGTAAATTAACACATCTTTCAAACATAATACTTCTTAATTCCGATACTTTAGGTAGAGCTGTTTTTTTTTGAATAGCTTCAGATATTACAAAAAATGTTTGCCTTTCAAGATGATACACTTAACTGCATCTTTTCCGTTTGTCAACCTCCCCCCCCCCCCCCCCACAGCTTAGTGGGTGCATTTTATTTGCATCCCCCAGACGCACGTGCCATATTTTACTTAATGATTTACTATGTAATGACACTGACATTTTGAGCGTTGCAGTCGACATCATGACGTCCGTGTCAACATCACAGCAGCGCCTCGAATGCGGGAAGATCTATGTTAGACCTGTGAATTGAACTCAAAAATTAAGCAACTGAAAATCCATTTTAATCATACAAGTCTCTTGTCACCCAAAAATTAACCTTTCTCTTGGTAACTGAAGTTTAATTAAACACGACTCCAAATGACGGACGATGAATTTGTAAACAAACAAGGCGGCTCGGTAATGTGCGATGGCACATAAGGTTCCGACCCCGCCCATCCACAAATTTGGCATAATTGTCTACCAAATGAGGAACAGATAGAAGAACCCGAAAATTATTTTTTGCGATTCCCAAAAAAGCCCAAGTCTTTTTCAAAAAATTCTGTATCAACGATAAGATAGCCTCCAAAGCAAATAACTCAGTGGAGTAAAAGTTGATGCATTAGATTGCTGTAATATGTCAATATTAAGAAAGCGAGTCAAGACGAAAAGCAAAATCAAACAACAACAACAACAAACATTAATTACATCAAAAAATTTATGTCCCTCTTAAAAACTAAATTTAATAACAAAATCAACATACCGTCAGATAAACCCAAAACTAAACAAAAAAAACTTATAAATCCCCAGAAAACATATGCGACCAGTCCATAAAAAGGTTTGGTAACAATTATACAAGAAAGAACAAAAACAGTAAAGTAAAAAAATTAACTTGTTTTTTTGAAACAGTTAACTTCAAAGTAATAAATACCATTAGGAATCAATTAATATTACCACAAATTTACGATTTCCACTACTTCTATAGAATGGCATTAGGAACTGTCCTTATTCATTTTTAAAGCGGCTAAAAAGAACAACAAAGAACAAACAAAATTTCAATTGAAACTTGCCAGAAAACGCTGTCAAAACCGTCAAGCCAATTTTTGGCACTCAAAATACGTTTGATTGCGCCTTCTTCAAACAGCTATAATTTAGTACGTGGCTATTCATTAGTAAGACTAGGTAACAAGCAGACAAAAAAGCGAAGTGCTAAAGTATGTAATTTTTTTTTCGAAACAAAATTACATTTAATGTCATGAAAGGCATTAATAACAAAAAGAGCTATTTAAATAGGGTCGTTTATTCAAAAAAAAGCCCTCGAATATTTCTTGCATCTACAAAAAGAACGTCAAATATGACAAAAATCACATTAGTTTACTTTTTTTTTGTGAAAAACCGGTGTCGAAGCCAGTAAGGTCATAACAAATTCTTTAAAAGATTTTGGGACACCAATCCCTCTTATTCCTTTGACACCCATAATATTATATTTGACCTGTAGTTAACTAACGAGATTAGGTAACAAAAAGAAACATAAAAAGAACAAAATTGCGAAGTTGAAAAAATTTTTTTTGTAAATTTTGGAAAACGATTGTTTTGATCGTCATGAAAGCCATCAGCTATCTACTAATATCAGAATATCGGTTCTTCTACTCTTCTATGAAAAGCCAATGAAAGCTATCACTATACAGGAAATTTCATACGACCAAAATGACAAAGTATAAATGACAGTTAGAGACAAAATTAAAAAATTCAATTGATTTCTTCAAGAAAGAGGCGTCGAGGCCGTTAAAACGATGATGTCTATCTTTCAGAAATTTAATATGTTCAATTGTGCTTTATTCTGAATGCTAATGAGGTGACATGAGATCGTCAAAAATGTGATAATGTGACAAAATTAGAAAACGTGAAAAACTGGCAAATATCAAAACAAAAAAAATCTGAAATCTTGTGGTATCAAAGCCAGAAAACAATAATTTCAGGCTTAAAACTGCAACTGAGAATAAATGTTAAATAAGTAGAAAGAAGAAGCAGTCGTTTTTTTGCTGACATTAAGCTGGAAGTTGTACAAATTAAGAAAAAAAGTAGAGAAAAAGTTAATTAAGCCATTATTTATTGAAAGGTCAACTATTTTTAAAAAAAGAAACGACCATAAATTTTCAATTAAAAAACTTAATGCATTAGCTTGGAGCTGCTTAACAAGCAAATCGGTTGGACCTATCACTCCTGAGCTTTGATTTGATATGTTCTGTTTTTTATTATTAAAAAAAGTCTTTTTTTAAAAAAAAAAAAGACCGACTGATTAAAACCCGATTTTTTTTGGATTGTAACAGTCCTAGAACGGCCAAAAACAAACCCTAATAATACTTATTGTCCCTTAGGAATAACTGATTTTTCGAATGTTGTAGATATAGATAATTTGTTAGTTGAAAACTCAAAATAAATTCTGCATTTTTGATAATCAACGAGTAAAGTTGGCAAAAAACGGCAAGGTTTTAACTACAGTGCACTCTCAGCGGACTCTGAAGTAGAAATAGCCCCCCTCTGAGTGTACAAAGATTTTTTGAGTTTTGTTTGGGGATGTACTGTCGGCAAATTTAATCAAAGTGGACTAAATTAGCTTATTTCGTGCTGTTCTTGATGAAAAAGTCTAAATTTTGAAATGTTTATCCAGATTTTTTGACCAAAAAAATTAAATCAAAACAATCAACAATGCTTGTTCGTCTTCAAAAATAAAATCAACGACACTATTCTTAAAAATTATAACAAATTTTAGCAAAATTGACGAAAATTTAGGCAAAAATTCCGGAAAATGTGAATAAAAACAACGTGAATTCACTCTTCTTTTCTCAGAACTTTAAACATCGATAACTCTCTGTAGAAATCGAAAATTACGCTGGATGAGCTTTCTAATGATACCAGTCTCAACTCTCTACGATGAATATATCGAGCGGCGAAAATTCACGGAACAAAAAAAAACCCAGTTGAGTATATAGTTCCTCCCCCCTCAAGAGGGCCGGAACAATTAAAACCAAAGGAACTTATTTCTTCGAATGTTCAGGTAAAAGCCATTGCTGTAATATGTCAATGTTCAACAGTAGTTTAGCCCATTAATTTTGAAGTTAAATCCATTCATCATAAACCATAGGCGGTGTTAATAGACTCTTAAGTGCTCAATGTGCTGAATTTGATGAAAAAACCTCCATTTTAGGCGATGTTTTTTTGAGGTTTTTGCAACCAAAATTTTGCAATTTATCAATTTTTCCGAGTTATCTGAGTTTTTTTTCAAATGGGTCTTAACTTGACGTTGGTCATATTACATAAAGTTTTTGTGCCAGCGCGAGATGAATTTTTTTGGAAATGGCTGCCTAAACAAAAAAGTTTACAAATTTTTCAATTATTGAAATTTTCTTGAAAATGTTTGTACTTCGTTTTCTTAGTTCTTTGGGGTCAATGAACCTGATTGAAATTTTTAATTGCTCTCAAACGAAGTTCGTAGCAATTATATTAGTCCTGTCGGTTTTGTATGCGATTTCTCGCTTGATCGATTTTTCGTCTCACCCATTTGACTTTTCGTCCTCAAAAACGGAATTAAGTGGGCATTAAGTGCTCTTAGAGCTTTTCAGCTCTGTTTCATCTCAAACTGTTTTGGAGACTTAGAGACTTATTTTTCTGGTGTGAAGGGCGGTTCTTAGAGGTTGAAGACACCCCAATATTGACCCCCTACTATTGCCCCCAACCGGGCTGTTGCCCTCAACCCACTGTTGCCCTCCCTCCCTCCTCCCCACCAGCCCCCCCCCCCTCGGTGCACCCTCCCCCGGCTAGCTACTGACGAACAACAGCTCGCTAAAAACGCGCAAATTGTTACTATTTTTCAAATTTTTCAAGCTCTTGATAATTTCTGTCATTTTTGGAGCCTTATGAGCCCTAGGTGTACAAAAAGTGCAAGTTTTTTTTACAATTTTTGACATTTATTTTTCATTATTAACCTCTTTCTAGACTCAGGGCCTCAGGGTCTTAATAATAAGATACCGAAAATTCTGAATTTGCCGTGGAATTATTTTCAACTTCTTAATATCACAAATTTTAGGTATTTTTGATGAAACTTGCATTTTTTTCAAGTTTTTTGAATTTTTTGTAATTTTTTTTGCTTTCTCCACTTCAAGAGCCCAGAAACCACCTCAAAAACTTGGCCTTAAGTTACTGAATAATTTGGCGAAATAATGGAAAATTTTTCAAGTTTTTAGCATCACAAATTTTAGCATTCTTCGACAAATTTTTTTTTCAATTTTTTTTGACATTTATTGTCATCGTTCAATTTTTTTCAGCCTCATGGGTCAGAAAACCGCCGTAAGGGTTTGAGTTTGAGATAAAGTTGCTGGAAATTTTTTTGGCCATGGATTAGTTTTTAACTATTAATTATCTCAAATTTTAACAATTTTTTGTATTGGAAATTTTTTGCAAAAATTTTTTTGTCATTTTTTAGGTTTCTCCAGCCTCAAGAGCCGGAGAACTTCTTATAGTGTTTGATAGTAGGTTACTGCATAGTTTCTAGATGTAATGCAATGCTCTGAAAGATTTTAATATCATGAATTTGCTCTCTCTTATTTTGTTACTCAAATTGAACTCCTCAACGATGTCAGAGTTATTTTGTGCTTTCTATAACTCCGCTGCCACAGCAAACAACCATGGTAATTTACTCTTCCTGAGCAACTATTCGAATCACCGCGTATTGGAACGAGTGAAAAACAACTTTGTTCAAACCGCTGCGATGGACTACAGCAAATGTGCCTCCCTTACGTAAAGTTTGTTATGACTTCAAAAGAACAATTGAATGATATGAACGCCTTCTTTATACATTGCTGACTTCTATTCACGCTATTCAAACTAGAACAATAGCAGTATCAGACTTAAACGCCACCATTTAACCAATCGGTCAAACTATGAACTCAAGAATTTAAGCCTTATTTGGGAGTTTAATGCCCCCCACGGTATCTATAAAACAAATTCACCAAAAGAGACAAAATCGGAACCTGCCCCAAAATATGCATTTGCTCCCTACCAAGTTTGACCACACTGATTTAAATACCGGATGATAAACAACTTTTATAAATTTGATCCCCCTCTGAAAATCAATTTTGCATCCTCAAAACTACTATGAAACCCTTTTTGGTTCCACAAATGTCTGGTTTGCCAAATGGCTTTGAATTGCAAGCAAACAACCTTACTGACAATCCTATGGTAACCGATTTTCGAAATTCAAGTTTTATCCGTTTTAATTGCGACACTTTTGTGAGAAAAGTAGGATTTCCCAAATTCTACATGTGGTAATTCTGTCTTTTTCTGTCAAGTTATCTGAACTTTATTTCAATTTCATGTTATCTTTGCTGATGTTGTGAAACAATAAAAGTTTCGACATTGATGCTGCGTTCACGTGTAGAATTAAAAATTTCTTAATCGCTTTATCTTTGCTGTTCTACATAAATAACAACTTTAGCGTTTTATTTTCAACATGCTTTTTAACTGTTGTGACTGAATTTATTAAAGAGTTCATTCTGCCATTTTACATTAAAACGCGTTCAAGATCAAAAAGTGATATCAAAAGCCATGGGATAAACTAAGAAAATCCAAGAACTAAAGTTTATGTTCATATTGCATTAAGTTATGAAACTCTTCAGAGTATACTGCTAACTATTAATAGTATTCAGTTTATTATCTGCCTTTTAGAGGCTGAATTAACTCATTTGGTAAGAGTTGTAATAACTTTGTTCCAATTTAGAACACTTTTGGTGTCTTTAAAAAACATGAGGTTGTCCTCAATTTTAGTTTTTATTTTGTCGAACTGTTTCAATCCCAACGTTTACAGTCGGACCAACGGTGTCAACTTTTTTTTTGTCAAACTGCTACCTATGTTATTGTTAGAGGCTCTGTACGGGTGGAAGTACTGTAAAATAACAGCAGTAATTAATTTGAACCAAATGTTAGGCGTTATGCCAATTGTTGGAAAGTTTTCTAAATTTCGTGTTCTCCGATTGTTCTTAAAAATTTGTTCAAAGTGATTGAGGTTACAATCAACCAACAAAATTCCTATGCAAAGCTGCAACAAGTTTATTTAATTGATCACATAATCTCAATAGATCCCAATAATATTGTAGCGTTTGTGCGGCTTTTTGATACAATTTTTTGATCAATCAATTTGTCTGACTAATTTGAATTGTTGAGTAAATATTACGAGCTTAGCATATTTTTTAACTTTAAGCAGATGAACTTAGGTTGCGGCAATTAACTACTAAAAAACAGATGCCAGAAACAAGGAAACTGGATTTATTTATGCGAATCAAAAAATAGTATTGGGTCTGTTATACAACACACAATTTAATTAATTTTCATATTCATTTCTAGTAAACAAAGTTGAAATTTGTTCAGTTCTTATGCTTTTCTTGAAAAAATATTAAAGGAAAAAGGGTTTTTCTTTGGGAAAGAAGCGAGAACAGAATTGACAATCATAAAATGTTTAATGTTCAATTGTTAGCATCATTTGGTATTATTCAAGGTGAGACATTTGCTTTGAAAAGTTTTGATAGCAAAATATACTACCTCGCCGTCCAAAGTTCTACGCCCAAAAACCTACTTAACCGCCGCTCATCTATTGACATTCAGGTATCCCATATGTCCTCACATTCATTTTTTGTCTGCGTAAATATAAACCCCTTCAACAGATATTTAAAGCAAATTTCTTTCAGTTTTGTGACACGTTTCATGGTTTTCTGATGTTTTGTTTAGGCAATGATATTTTTGATTATATACTTTACTAATCTTGGAACTGTTTTCGGTATTCGGTTGGATATAATTTTTTGATTAATCAATTTGTGTTACCAATTTGAATTGTTGAGTAAATATTACGAGCTTAGCATTTTTTTAACTTTAAGCAGATGAACTTAGGTTGCGGCAATTAACTACTAAAAAACAGATGCCAGAAACAAGGAAACTGGATTTATTTATGCGAATCAAAAATAGTATTGGGTCTGTTATACAACACACAATTTAATTAATTTTCATTTTCATTTCCTAGTAAACAAATTTGAAATTTGTTCAGTTCTTATGCTTTTCTTGAAAAAATATTAAAGGAAAAAGGGTTTTTCTTTGGGAAAGAAGCGAGAAAAGATTTCATAATCATAAAATGTTTAGTGTTCAATTGTTAGCATCCTCTGGTATTATTAAGGTGAGACATTTGTTTTGAAAAGTTTTGAAAATATACCACCTTGCTGTCCAAAGTTCTACGCCCAAAAACCACCTTAACCGCCGCTCACCTGTTGATATTCAGCTTCTCAAGATTTCAATAATGAATGGTCTGTAACCACCTCTAATAACGTTGGTTGAAGCCCTTTAGTAAAATTGTTCTTCATTGGTTCAATTTGAGCTTCACTGGTTGTTTCAATGAGTTTCATTAGGGCTGAGCGCTTTTCTAAAAAAATTATGCAAGTAAACTTAGCATTCACGGTGAATTGCTGGCAGAATTTATAATCGAAAAACGGAGAAATTATCGTGTTTCTTTCTGTTATTTTTCCTTAGTCTATGGGAAGGTCAAACTCAAATTGACCAATTAATTTTCAAAAATAAATTTAAAATTGAGTTCAAAAATAATTTCTCTCAGAGAAATTTTTTTAAAATCTCAAACATGTAAATTCGAATAACCCCAAGGTTAAAGTTACATATTGTAATATTATAAATATTATTATTATTATTTTGCATTATCTGATATCTGAAAAAGTTTTTTATGATGACATCAACAATGACAACTGAAAAAATATATCTCTTCGGATTTCAATTGCAAGTAACCTCTGGAAGTTTTCAGGGTAAAAAGGTTATTTTGTGAGTTTTTGATCCCAAATCAGTCTTTTCTCGCTATCCAAACTACTGCCCTCACCTATCCTGCTTATCAGAACAATATGTGCTGTGAGTGTTTTAATTGGAGCCCATTTCAGAGGCTATCCTTGTAATCAAAGTTGAATGAAGAAGTCCAAAAAATGTTTCCCGTAAAAATAAATAATATTATTGGGCTGTCGTCTTTCATTGTTATAATTCAGCTTTTATTACTTCAAATTTAACTAATATGTAAAGAATTAAGAGAATTATTCTTTAAGATTGAATTTTTCAAAGCTATGTACAATTAATATCGGATGGCTGTTAATTGTTAATGTTCAGTCATACTGTAATAGAATTGAAAAGTTTGACTAAGTTTTTTTAGTATTTGTCCAGTTTCTCAGTGTTCTGAAATTCGATTTTTCGCAATTTTTGTTGATTTCTTCTGAAACTTTCAATATTGTGTTCTGAATCTTCATTTGTATTTTGACGAGTAAGAAGATCCACCCGTTCCACCCGCAGAGTATTTGCCCAGAGCGGAAGATGACCCGAGGGTTCCACCAGTTCGACCCAGAGCCGATGATGAGGATCCGTATCTGCCTGTACTAGGGGAGGGTTCACGAGATGTGGCGAAGGACGCTCGAGACAATGACCTCCTGTAGCAAGCAGAGTTGTTGTCTTCATTAAAAATTATTTATCTATTTTTTCTATCGCGTGAGTTAATTTTTGTTTTCAGAAGTTGTTGCATGCGAAAATAATATGGGAGGCGATTACCTACTACCCTGGGGGATGGGGGGGTATTAAAAACATAACCGAATACCCTCGGACGATTAAAATGACGCGCGATTAAAACGTTTGGTTGGGTTTTATTCAGCTTAAGCTCACATCCTTTTACAACATCAAAATGGGAGGAATTAGGGGGGGGGGGGGGGGGGGGGGAGTCGATATAACCCGGATCTGAAGAAATTTATGGTGAGAAAAAAAAACAAGCTAACGATGAGTCATAAGCGCCTCCAGTACCCAAAACACCAGATGAGGTCGTCGAGTCATATCCGGACGAGCCAGGGGTCAAGTTTGAGTTGGAGGAGTAGAGACCAGAGTTCTTGGCTAGTACATCAGATTTGAGCGAACTCCACTTTGAGAGGGCGGCTGAGGCTGTCGGGGAATCGTAAGTGTCGTAGCGACTCTGAAATTCAGCTGCAAATTTTCAATTTCTTTGCTAAAATAGTTTTTAGTTCACGGGAAAAGTTGCAATTGAAGTGAATTTAATTGTTTATATGACTTGTAAACGGTGGTGCGTCAAAACATAAGTTTAAATTGAACATATATGTTGGTACTGAACAACCCCTTTTAGTAAATAGCCCCTAGTACTCCGAAGTAAAAATTCTATTTTTGAAGCAATATTACGTCAACTTGTAATCAGAATTTTAAAAAAATATTTTTTCTCCATTGATCCCAAAACATTCATCTCAAAACATCAAAAAAGAGAAAAAACCGTTACTGTAAAATAAATCTGCCGCAAGTCATTGAGTTGAATTTTTCTGACAGAAATTCAGGTAATATTTTTAGAGAAAGAGGAGAAATTGATATATGATATATGTTAAAAGGGGTAAAAGGGGCTTATAAGGATGAAATTTTACACATCACACCAGTTTTTTGATGTGAAAGATATCAATGGGTAAAACAAAATCAAAAGAGATTAGGGGATTATTAGGGGGGGGGGGGGGTGGGAGTAATGAGTGGATGTTTAATTATACGTACATAGAATGAAGAGTCCTAAATATAACAGCTGATTTTTTTCTCACAATGTTAAAAATTTTCGTACATATTAAGGTATTTAAGAAATATAGTTTCGAAAATGACCTCTTATAAAGCTTGAGATACCAACAAATTTGCCAAAACACGTAAAAAAAGTTGATAAACTCAATCCACGTTTCACAAGAGAAGGGAAAAAGTAAAATATTTCTCCAATCTTGATCTCAAATTGAATCAATATTGCATAAAAAGATCCATTTTTATTTCGCAAAACAAGGGCGTGCTAATTTACTTTTTGCGTTCAGTATAGAATTCAGTTGATTTATTGTACTGTTGAGGCATTTGGATGCTGTCTGTCATGTGTGTCAGTCAAATAGGTTCTTTAGACTCTTATCTTTCAATAGTCGTTATTAATAAATTCACTGAAAATCTAACAAATTCGCCCAGTCACTTTTCAAATCATTGACAACTCAATACATCAAAAACCGAAAGAATATTACTGTAATATAAATCTGCTGTAAGTCAGTGGGCTGCATTTGCTGACAAAAAATTAAGACAATGATCACAGAGAAAGGGGAGAAGTTCACATTTAATTTATGTTACATAAATTTTACATATTTTTTTTGCTATGAAAAATATCAATTTTAGGGTAGAATAAATCAGAAGAGATTAAATGATTAGGATTATGAGAGGGGTAACGATGGGAGGTTTACGATACGCACATAGAATGAAGAGTCCTAAATATAATAACAGGATTGTTTTCCCGCAAACTAGTAGAAAATTACAATCAATAACTACTTAATTTTACGAACAGATGAAGATATTTAAAAATATATAATGTCTAAACCCGCCTCATATAATGCTGAACAAACCGGGCCATTTGCAAACGCACTTTTTTGTTTGTTCGAATGTTATTTTGAAAACATAAAAAGCAAGAGGAGAGGGGGTAACAATTCCAAGCCAAACATATTTATTTGAATTCAAAATCAAAAAGTGGTAACTGCCCACTGTAATCAATACATTTTCAAGAATTTAAACTGTTTTGTGACACATTTTTCTCAAAATTCAGGAAAGTTGAATTGTACTAGGGATTGATTCTTTCTAGGACTTGTTCACTCACTTCTATGTCTGTTCTATGTGTTAATTTTATTGCAGATAGGGCAAAAAATTCGAATATGCTTAAGACGTGAAATTGAAGCTAACCTGTCGTCAGTTAGCTGAATGGCTCTAATGAAAGGTGGAAAAAAAACATGATGACAAAATTTGAAAACAAAATAAAAACCACAAGTGTCAAAATGTGCGAAATATAAACAAAAATAGGCACTAAACTGATTAAATTTAACCGATATTTCTAACAAAAAGAACTTCTCAAAAACATCTCAAAAATTTGCTAAATTCTTGACAAAAACCACAAAAATCACAGTGAAGTGTAAAACCTAGGAGATAATGAAAACGGCTAGGATTGTGTACAACAAAAATAGGCTAAAATAAATTTAAATTGCTCTTTATACTCGATTCCAGCTGTTTAAAATGGTCAAAAGTGCTCACAAACACAGAACCAGCTTCTGAACAATTATAACAGAAAGCAATCTTTGTGGGAAAAACTTGAGTATATTTTTTTAAAAGTGCTTTGAAATTCTCCTCCTTTTGCAAAGAATCTCACTTCTTGTTTTCTTACTGTTTGAGTGAACAATGTATGCGCACTTTTTCGCTCTCTTCTATCTGTCTACAATTTTATTTGGGTAGATATGCCTAAGACAGCAGCTTTCCATTTATCCATAGCTCCACTCAGCTGTCGCAGCTATTCTTAGAAAAATGACAATAATCCTAACGTTTTCTCATCGTCTTTTTGTTCTGCTCTGTGCTTAACGAAAGAATGCCTCGGTGTCAATTTTTTAGTTAGAAAAACCCACCGAACTGAATTGCTGATTCTATCAAACCGTTTCAAAGCTTTCTTACGTTTGAAGCGAACAGTGCAGATACTTTTCATACTAACTTTTTGATGCTTTTATTTGGCCTTCTCATAGATTTTAACAACAGAAGTTAATTGCCAAACTTGCATAGTGCTGGTTGTGAAATGATTATTTGTTTCAGCAGAAATAGATTAACGACAGAAGTTCTCATATCCTTAAACATAACCGACTAAACGTCGGAAGAATTGCTCTCGAACGACTAGTGGGAGCTCTAATTAATTGCAGCCTGCTTCAGTCGGGGAGGTGGGGGTTTAAAAACTTGAAGGGGGGAGTACTAAAAAGTTCAATAGTGGGCTTCAAATAACCACATTAGAGGCTGACATATACCACTACCAAGATTTAAAGTAAAAAATGACACCAAATTCGGCGCAATTTTCATTTGATTTTTTAGTATTAAATTGTCGCTAATTGAGTTGAGCTGCTTGAAATCGTGATTGAGAGAAATTTTTAGATGACGCGAAACGCAAAAAGTCAAGGGCGTAAAAGTCACTCGAAAATTCAAAATTCAAAGTCAAGCAAAAATTTTGCATAAAAAAGACACACACGTTTACAATAATTGCTATGAACTTCGTTCAAGAGCAATTAATCAGAGGAACGAAACGGTGACGTCACCAAATACAAGTACCAAAGGTAAAGAAGAATATTCAGCCCAGAAGATTGGGAGAGAAATCTAAACCTCTGTGACTTAATGCGTTCAATTAAACTGAATTTTAAATTGCTTAATTCTATATGCTAGATTATATACCACTTGTCGTCATTCCTCAGTGGCCTTTGGGACCTGATATGAATCTAGCACAATCGAACTTTAGATTATTTCTGTAAGAAAAATTTTTTTTCTTTCGGTTTTCCGCACAACGCGACTGCAGAGCAAATTTGTATTAACGTTCAAATCCAACCTCAAAGTAGGTAAATCTTCTGAGTGAATTATTGAGCAATAAACCAAATATAACCGACTAATGACAGTCTGATTGCTCTGAAACCAATTGCGCGTAATTAGTTACTGTTTAGGGTGCCAAGCTTTAACTTAATTGAAGGGGCGTGGGGTGAACGAGCCGCGGGCACCGCGGGGAAGCATGTCCAGGGAAGATACCTGATTATTCAATTTTTCTAAAGACAAAAAGGTCAGACAAAAAATCGCTCAAGCGAAATATCGCATGAAATAAGACCACTGGACTAATATAATCGCTACAAACTTCATTTGAGAGCAATTAATCAGAAAACAGCATTTACTTTTTCCCAATTCTAATAGGCGGCAATCAATAAAATTTTGAGGAGCCTGCCATTACCACTAGCGCCCAACGTAACCTGCATTTACTACTTTGAAAAACTGATTAATGATATAATTTATGGAATTTACTGACAGCTGTGAACTTTTCAGAAGTGCTGTGAATTGATGCCTCATGACAGAATAAAGTGAACTGTAGAAATGTCATAATTTGTATATGTGATGATGGCAACTCGGCAATAGAAAGTGGTGGATTCCAAAAAAGACATCACATACCTTCGGGTGATATTTAAGAGATGCTTTTGAGGCATTCTGAAATACTCATATGTAAAGATTCTCTTTAAAAAATTCCGACCCTCCACCAGCCGCTAAGTCACCCTCAGGGATTTGAAGACATTATTTTCAGCATGAGGGCTCGTGCGAGTCTGCTACAAAATGTTCAAAGAAGTTCAATTCTCAAGTTTGTTTAAAAAAAGCTGTTGTATACCTCTTGGCGTGGGAAAATAGGCCACCAGTTTGAGATCCCAGACTTTTGTCTAGACAATTGGTTGGCCGCGTGGGGGTCAATACCGATTTTTTTCATAAACAAACTGAAGAGAATTACATTGTATGGAAGTTGTCTGGGCTAAATTGAGCACATTAGAAACTAAACATTAATGATATGATTTTCTGATTTTGGAGATAATGCGTATGCGAAAAATCTTTTCTCTTCGTGAGTTTCTCAAAATTTGCCCGTAGTTTGTTGGCTCTGATATAATTGGTGCAAAAAAATTTTACCACTTGGCAAAATTTTTTTTAGTAATTATTCAGGACTATTTTGCAACACAATTTTCTTTAAAAACTCAAACTCAACTCATTGTTTTGTTTATACAGCCTTCCATCTTTCAATTCGGAGGGCAACGAAAAACACACAAAAAAATTTTCCGTACCTCTTTTTAGTAAAACCGTTTTAGTAGGTAGAGGCAGGGAAAACTTTTTGAGTTTTTCACTGCCCTCCGATTTGGTAGATGGAAGGCTGTATAAACAAAGCAACGAGTTGAGTTTGAGTTTGAATAATGAGTCTAATTAATATGAATACATAATTTCGTGACTTAAAGAAAGGGAGTTAATAATAAAAAATGTATTTTGTCATGCAACGATTTTTAAAACAATTTTGATTTTGTTTGTAGTGATGTTTTACTGCTCTTCTCAGTTTCTGATTCTAATGAGAACCCCGTGATTCCAATTGTTCTAAAAATTGTTGAATGACAAGACACATTTCTTTATTAATAACTCAGTTTTTTTAAGTCACGAAATTATGCATCGAAATTATTTAGACTTAACCAGCGTTTTTTAAAGAAAAAACAAATCATCAAAACAGAAATATTAAAGCATCTGAAACTCTGTTAAAAAGCTTAGTCCACCTTTTTAATGTCCAAAAACTAAAAAGAGGTTCTAAAAATTAAATGTTGTCAGACCATTTTGTTCTTAAATTTGTGCAGAAAAATACTTTCTTCAAATTTTATTTCGATAACTTTTGCTTACTGAATCATTCGCAAATGCAAAAACTAATCAAATTTTAAATGATGGCTGAGTGAGCATCTTACTGCAACAAAGCGACGGCATCGATTAAATAGTTATAAAAATTCTGGAAAACGATATGTTTGTTAAAACTTAAAAATTTAACAGAAAATTGCAGATATAGCTAGCTATATTGACTGAGAGTTCTGTTAAATATCAGTAACTATTAAAAAAAACTAAATTTTGAAAAATTCTGAACAGTTAATTACCGAATTCTTATTTACTTTTGAAAAACTTAATAAAAATTATTATATATCGCAAAGTTTAAGCACAAGTTGTCTCGAAACTAAGCCGGAAATTTTCCAAGAGACATAATTCAAGACATTTTAAGTGTCTTCAATGTTTATCGGAAAAATTATTAAATAGTAATCAATAATTTTTCGTCAAATTTTTTCTATAAGAGTGCCTTTCATCAACAGCGAATTGTGTTATAATGGATTTTTAAAAATTACCATTGTTCATATCCCTAGCTGACGCTCCAAAATCTGAAGAACCAAAAAATAGAGTAAATTGTGAAATTTTTAAATTTTAAATTTAAATTTTTCTGAATTTTTATTCAGAAAAAATAAATACACCGAATTTTATTGCAATTTGTTATAACATTTATCAAATACAGGTTTGCAAATTTAATGTACTCTTTAACAATTCAGGTCACTTAAGCTCCAAATGAAAAATAGAATTTTTTTCTGAAGTTAATATAGATTGTAGCGAAAGGTACATAGAAGATGTCTTGTTAGTTATTTTGTTAATTAGACAAGTTCGAAAAGATAACTTTAATTTCAGAAAGTGGAGTTAGGAGAATGTTACATGGCAGAATCAAGTTTGAATGTGTTATGAAGTTGTCTTAAAAAGGCAAATCTAAATCTCTGATCAATCTCTTTTCTTTTTCCTCCATGTGCATTTGTTTTTCTTAAACTTTGAAATTATTATTTCTTGAATAATGGTGGATGACTTTGAAATTATTTCTTAAACTTTTTCAAAATATTGATTTTGGTTTTTCCTCTATGATGCGTGAACAAAAGTTATAAATTTAGCTGAAGATAGAAGTAATCACATGTTAAGTTTTGGACAATGTTAGAATGGGCATCGACAGACTTAGGAAGATTTTGAAAGTGTCCGCAAAATGTGCTTCCGGAACCAAAATACTCCAAAGAAACCGTAATATAGCTACGGCCTAAATTATGCTTTCTGAGAAGCTTTATCCCTATTTATATTTCTCGTGGTAAAAAGAACGAGTTGCGAACCCAATCAATAGTGTAATGCCGGAAGTCTGAACCGGAAGTCTGAACTTCAATGCTGGATTGCTATCCGGGTGCCGAATCACCTCATATTCGATATCCAGTATATGGTGGTTTGCATATCTTACCGTTGCAGATCCAGTACCAGTGCCAGTGTAGCTCCTGGCATTCAGCTGTGTCTTCAATTCCTCAATTTTTCTATCTTTCGCCTGATTCTGATACTTCTCATGTTGATATTTCTGAAGAGAATCGCCTAAAAAGGACGCCAAAATTAAACGAGCAATCGTTGTCACACGAAAATGACACTACGGAGAAAGCCAAAATGTAAAAAATAAAACATTGTAAAAAAAAACAGAATACGAACATGTACAAACAGCATTTAGAAATATTAAACTAAGTTGACAGGAAATTTACAATTAATTTCTTGTATAATAAAACGTTTTCTAGTGTTAAAGAGTATTATCAGTTGCAGTTTGTATACAAGTGACATTTTTTCCTTAATCCTTACGCAGAAGAGAAAAAAATCCCCCTGCTCGCATTCCTCGTTTTACGCGTAGGAAGATAACAGAACGTTTTTAGCTAAAAAAAATTTCAATACCAAACTGTTCTTTGTGAATAAATTCAAGATATCTTCAAGGCTTAATTTATTCTTTGTTTTCACCAGTAATTTTAAATTTTAGGTAGAATGAGAAAATCAAGGGCGAATGACTTTTTTTACAAAACTCTTAGCCAGAAAAAACACCCTAGCAACCTAAAATTAACTTATTATTATTTCAGATGAATTAATATTCATTTTGAGTTCCAAAAAAAGAGAAACGAGACGGAATAAAAAAATATAAAAGCAATTGAGAATTTTCAGATGTTTTTTGTGTTTTTACTGGAAGCGCTATAACCTCTACAAGGGGCAGAGAAAAATAAGAAAAACTGAAGCTCAAAATACCAAAACGAACAGATTTTCTTCATATGAATATATAAAAAAGGAAAATGCCCTAAATGTTAGAAATCTGATATACCAAAAGTCCATTTCCAAAGTTTTAATGCCCAGTATTCACTTAAACGTAACGGGAAAAGACCTTAACGTAATTTTTCTATATTTTGTGACTTACAAAAAGTTTTTCAGCAAAATTGCGTGACTCTGAAGAATTCACTTCGAAAAATTCATTTTAAATCTCGATCATCCCTTCCCCGCATTTAAGACCTGTATTTGAAAATTTTTCAAACAAACATTGAAAGTACCCTGTCAAAAGCCAGTCTTTTTTGCTTTTGAGCCAAAATGACACCATGCTGAGCAGCAATCACCTCAGTATTTCTGTTTATATTTTGGCTATTTAAATAATGAGAAAAAAGTTAAGCATCTACAAAGTTAGCAATCAGGAGCCGCTGTGAGCATTGCTTTTCAGAGGTTTTTGATCTACCTTGAATGAATGCACATATTACTATATTTTGGCGAGTTAACGTACTCAAAATTGTCTCTGTTTTGAATAATAGCATGCAGTTTATCACTTAGCAATCAATGAGCGAAACCCAGGCTGAGTTGTGCGCGAAATTGTCCTGATCAGACCGCCCCAGACCAAAAGTTTCTCTGAACATGCGTTTGAAGTTCGACTGAATTCGTCTCTGATCAGACACAAATGCTCTTGACAGTTTCTGCGCGCTCCAAAAGATCTGATATACCTGCTGATCAGATCCTGATCAGATATACCTGCGCTTGAATTCACTTCTGATCAGACGCACTTGCACTTGGAATCGTTTTTGATTGGAATCAGTTGCGGTCGAAATGCTCTCTCATCGAAGGGCTTCGAGCGCAGGATTATCGACTTTCTTGTGCTCGAACCGTTTTTCATAAGACCCAGTTGCGCTCGAACCGCTTATGATCAGACACAGTTACGCTCGTACCGTTTATGATCAGAACCAGTTGCGCGTGAAGCCATTAATGACCACACACAAGCGCGCGCGAAACCAGTTTTGATTAGACTCAAGTGCGCTCGAAATAGTCCGGTCAGAGATATATTTTAGATATGAATAAATCTCTTATATTTGCTCTTAAATTATTTTCATTAAGAACTGATGGTTTGCAGTAATATTCCCAACTAGGGAAGCGCCAATTGTAAAAGTATTGCTAAAGAAAATAAAACCCAGTTTCTGATCAGAGGTCAATGGACTATAGGTGCGCCTCTGATCACAAGTCTACTTTATTATTGCAGCATCCTTCATTAACAATACAAAAAAATGGAAAAAATCTTGCACTCAATGTAGTGTCTGATCAGACCCACTTGCATTCTAAATAGTTTCTGATCAGACACATTAGCTCTCTAAGCCGTTTACGATTAGACGCAGTTGTGCTCGAAGCCATTTATGATCAGACCTAAGTGCGCTACTGTACTCGAAATCGTCTTATAATTTTGAGCGCAAAATGGTAAGGTGTGCGCTCGAAATGCTCTGATCAGGACAATTTCTAGCGCACACTTCAGTTTGGGAAAACTATTGTGTAAATTATTGCATAACAAGCCTTCTCATTAACAATTGTTGCTTAAAAAGACATCAAACACTACATATAGAGAGGACAGTTTTTAGAAAAATTTATTTCTAAGTTGGATCCTAAATCAATTTCACAAAAGCTACCAAAGTGCACGTATTGTTTCGAAAGTAATTTTTGCTGCGCAAGAGAACCTCAATATTATCCCTTTTCTGTTTTATCCCTTTCTCAGACACTTCGATTTGATTTTCTATTTTCATAAAAAAATTCATTCAAACTATAAAAGTGTGCAAAAAATGAAAAAAGCTAAGAAACTCTCTTCTTAAATTGCGAGGGAAGGTGATACATGATTCCTGGTAATCACATAGAATGTTATATATGAATCCCGGTTTTCATACAAGATCTTATATGGTTCCTACACAAAATTTTATCAAACGAGGAACTCACATATACGAAGACATCAGAATTAGCAATCATTGGCGTGTGAATTTCATTTACACCATCCGCCACAATTTAATTGATTTGATTTTTAATGTGTTCAATTAGCAGTGAACTGCTAATTGCATTTTCGCAGGTGGTAGTTTACGCCACCTTTTAACTCGCGCTTTCACTTTGGTTTGCATTTATTTGGTTTTGGTATTTTCGTTGGTTTCTGGTGGTTTAAGTTGAGTGTTTGTCTGGAGTGTGGAGGCAGTGAGATTGGTTTGGATGGGATAGTTGGTTGTGGGATTTCAGGGGTCTTTGTTGTGTATTTGTGGAAGGATAGAGGGAGCCTTGGAGTGGGAGAAAAAAGGGAGCCTTACACCATCCGCCACAATTTAAATATTTATCACTGGCATGAATTCTTTTTGTCGAAAACGAACGGAAGTGACTTTCGACAACAGCGGCATAACACAAAACACAACCTTTTATTGCGACTGTTTTGGATGATTGTGTTTTGTGTTATGCCGCTTTTGTCGAAAATCACTTCCATTCGTTTTGGACAAAAAGAATTCATGTCAAAGACAATATTGAACAGAATAAAACCCTTGAAATTTGGAAGTTTGTAACTTACTGATCTGTTTCTCCTTTTCGTCCAAGTCCTTTCTAAGAGAATATGCGTACTGCTCTGAGCTCTGCAATTTATAATTCACGTCTCTGATCTCTGCTTCACACGCACCCACTTTGCTCTTCAGTCCCAACACGTCCCCGTTCAGTATGTCTATCTCACGCAAGTGCTCCTGTTTGAAAGAAATTATAGCAAAATAAAAGTTAGAAAAAACTTTTAAAAATTAAATTACTGGAACTATTTATAGGAGTTATACTATTATAGCAAAATCGAGGCTCATGTGATGTGTTGGGATGCTTTGGAGAAATGCGATGTCAATTTACATAAGTGCTGCTCTTTGAAAATAATTGTGGAATAGATTTAACCTATACTTAATAATCGGTTTCAGGAAAAAAAACCCACGGAAATAAACCCCCACTTGACTATTAAAGCGCATTTAGCGCGTCTGACCATGGCTCTCCGGCCATGGTCATGCCTTAGTGTCCCGTGGGACTTGACATGAATCTATCACAGATTAACATCACAGATTAACGAACAAATTAACACGACTAAAAGTCAAACTTAAATTGGGGTTTTTTTCCTTGGGGGGTTTATTTCCTGTATAAAATAAGAAGGTTTTTGTCCGTGGGGTTTATAATAGTCATTTAAGACAACAGCGAGAGCACTATTAGATCTACTGATCTCCTTTCAAGAGTCTTTACGGCCAGGAATTCTAAATCAACGGCTAAAATCTCGCATAAATAATACTCACTAAAATCTGTATAAAAAGTTCATTGTTTATATTGAACTTTGATTTTGTAAATGACGCTAAGTTGGTATAAGCACGACCAAGAATTATGCTAATCTGTCAGCAAACTAAGCGGGATTCTAAATTCAAATCAATTTTAGAATTAATTTTATTATTTTAATTTTTGATAAATTAATAGAAACTATACAATAACAGCAAAATCGAGGCCTATGCGATGTGTTGGGATGCTTTGCGTTTATGTGACATCAATCTTGCGCCAGAGCTCCAGTTAAGCGCAAAAAGTAAATTAAATAAGTAATAAGAGAGGTTATGATATAGGTTCTTGCTATATTTGGTGCTCTAGAGAAAGAACAAAGTCAGGACCTGAGTTGAGACTTTGTTAATTTTAAACGCTAAAAATTCTATTTTTTCAGTTCTAGTTCGCCAAAACTGATGAAAATTCTAATGTGTTTTTGGGTTTGAGAGTCATTATAAGTGTTTAGAAGCTAATTATTTAAAAGGTTAATTTTGAATATTGTTCAATTAATTCAAATTTTTAAAATATGTTTCAAATACAAATACATAATCTTAGTTTCAGAGGAAATTTTGTCAGCGTTTGAAGAATTTGTCACAAAACCGCACAAAGTACAAAGTTTCAACCATTTCTTCTTGATGCACCCTCTCATTTTCGATGCAAGAAACTGGATGTATCAATTGTTTGAAATGATAATAGTAGTATATAATACCTACGTAAAGAAAGGGGGGGTTATCATTCGACTATTAACCATAGGATAATAGGTAGTGGCGGTTAAGTGGGAATAGGATAGGCGGGATAAAATCTTTCCGCCGCTGTTTATATCCCTCTCCTATTCAATCTTTCCCTTTTGAGTCTTGCCGCTTTTGTTTCCCTTTAACTTTGCTTTCTGTCTCGCCGCTTGCTTTTGATTTCAAAACACTCAAACAAATTAAATTAAAACCAAATTTCACACTGCATGCAAAATCAATACTGGTTCAATTTTGCGTGTCTCTCTCTCTCTCTCTCTGGGCAATTAAATTTAATTATGCACACTAATATCGCCTTGCAGTTTTGCACACTGGGCCCTCTGACTCGCTTTCACTTGCTTCTTCTGCCTCAAAATTAATGAACGGATTATCGGGCGTAGAGTTTTCTTCAAAACTGGCATCGAAATCAACGATATCGCTACTTTCAATATCCGAATCATTTATATTCTGAGCAGCGACAAAACCGGGGTCTGGTGGTTGCCATGTGTTGGAGCTTTGGGTGGTATCTGGAGAGGAATGTGGTACAACAAAACTGTTATCCCACTCTGGGCTAGAGCTCAAAAGTAAGTCGCTAAAATCGTCATAATCCCATTCCACATCGTCGTTATTCCAATCAATTTCATCGATAGCATAATCGACAATTTCATAATGGCCAAACGGGAGGGTTTTTATGCCATCGGGTAGTATATAGCGCTTGTTGTCAAAAGCTGACAAACAAATTTTGTTTGTAGTAACTGTCTGCAGCCTGTGGTGGTCGGACACAATCCTGGTGTTCTCTGAGCGCAGGTGGATTCCAGTGCTGAGAGTGTTTAAGAAGTCGACGTGGCGAAGATGTTGTTGTGCGGCCCTCGTCACCCCTTTTGCTGGAAGTTTTCGACAACCTAAAAGAAAGAAAGAAATGAGAAAAATTAGGTGCTATTATAATTACTAACCCCCTATGTAAATATAATACGATTTAACACCTTCCAGATGCCTATCAACCCAATACGAATTTTTATACAACAACTAACAATTTTGTTTTATGAGAGAATAAACTTACTTTTTGACAGGATGGAGTACTGCTTCGGCTTCAAACAGATAAAGTCAGTAATATAGTCGCCGGCGAATTCGTCCTTGTGTTTGAGGACTACACTTTTGTTAGTGGTATCGTAAAGAAAGTGATTGGGTGGGTAATTTGAGAAATCAAAATGACTTAATACTGACTGAGGCTTCTGCGATAACTCTGTATAAAAATCGTCGCTTTTTATCGCATAAAGGAGACTATCTGTATCGCTGTAAAGAAGGCGACAATTAAAGTTGGGGCGCATGACATTGTAATGGAATGAGTACATGTGGAATTTTGCAAGATCTAATATAGTCGCTCCCACAATAGTGGGAGTGTTCCAATAAATGGACTTTGGTCGTGTGGTCAAAGCTGCTAAATTCTCCCCAAAGATCATATAGCGATCAAACTCAAATCTGGATATTATCTTCAGCGCATGCTCGGCATCTCGTGAGATTGTTATTTTATTTCTGCGTCTTTTCGATTCGCAGTTTTTACCATAAACTGCATTATTCATCAGTTTATAAAAGTTCTCTTCAAACTTGTTTGACGCAACTTGCCGCTTTTCACTATTTAGTGTAATGTATGGCGACAGCCAGTTTTCTTGTCGAAATTGAAGCACTCTGTGAACTTTCCTGATTACCAAGCCGAGTTGGACATAGAGTTTCAGCAGTTTGTAGTGGACCACGTATCTCTCTTTATCAAAGAACGTTTGCAGGAGTTTCTTTAATTTGGAAGATGGGAGATTGTGTTGTTCTTTTAATTCGATCTGGTAATCGCTCAACCACTCATCTTCAACCACGTCTTTTGTGGGCGCCAACGGAAAATCGCGATGCTCATCATGAAGGCTTGGCGGGTAAGAGATATCGACCTCTACAAAGTATCCAATGCTAGCGTCATCGGCGGTGTCCAAAATCTCTTGAAGTTGAATATCTGTGTTGAACGCAAAGTCGGCGAGCGGTAGTTTCTCTAATTGCATTACGCCACCATAAAGGTTATTAGCGTCGACACAGAAACCAAAACAGGATTCCTCCGTGCTATCGTGGTTGGGAATATAGGAGTTATTTGCAGTGAAGCGCCGACTTTCAAAGACAGATGTGACTCCACCGCGAATTGCGGGTTCAATCATGTCCAAGTGTTCGCGCTCAGTCTAACTCGACATTGGCTTTGCAGATTCTAAGTGATGCTTCCTTAGCCATATTGGGTAGGGTGAAGAAGTGCATACAGTCCAGTTTATACGTATCGAAACTCAACTGTCGATGGAATTCGCAAGCACATGCGAGTAGTGCACAGTCGAGCTTCAAGTATGAGTCATGATAATCCTGCAGTGTTCCACATTCCAGAATTTCCCACATCCTGCGTGCATGTTGTAAAATAGTCTCCGTTACCTTCACTGCCCCTCCGTCCAGAGTGTTACCCCACTTGCTCAGTGGTGGGAGACTGGTGTCACTGAACTTGGACCGACCAGTCACATAAGAGTAAGGGTAGTAGCCTTTCTGTTTAAGTAGCTGAAGGTTAGCATCAGATAATGTAGAAAACATTGCCCTCATTATTTCGAAACTGTCATCGGGTAAAATTTCAACAAGTTTCTCTAAAGAACTGTTCATCATCTTGAAGGAGTCTATGAATCGAAGATATTCGTAAACTTTCACTGTTTTTCCCTTTTCCGTTACGAAAGTGTCAATAAGCACACCAAATGTCAATGATATGTATCTTTCGTCGGTGGCTGGTATGACGCTGATGGTTGTGGTTGGCTCGCAGTTGTTCAGTGCCAAGCAAATGTGATGTAAGTCATAATTTTGAATATTATGGCCCACAACAGGGGTGAAATTGATATTTCGTCTCAAGCGATTGCATTTCTCATGTGCCCATCCCAAGAATTTACCACTGTAGTGGCAATGGTCCAGGTCAATTGTGTTCTCTGGATCTTCCGTTTCTGAAAACGATTTTTCACAAATCCAACAGTGCGTAGCGTTAGACTTTCCCAAGTTTCGTCTATCGCCTTTGAAGAAAGGGTGCTTCCTTTTCTGCTGATAAATATCTCTGGCTAGTTTGTGAAGCATTTTGACAAAATATGTCATGCAAGCAGGAGAACTGTCTACATGATGAAAGATTGGCTTTGATGAGTGGTGATCTATCACTGTTAGCGCAAAGCCACACGGTTCATGTATCTCCTTGACCTGTGTAAAGGCTTTATCACTTGGTCCCTTGCAAGAAGACACGGGTCGTAAGAAAGACTCGAAGTCAAAATAGATAACAAGAGGGACAAACCATGTAGCAGCCAAGTTCGTGAGTTTGTATGAGCTGTTCTCACTTGAAGGCATATGAATAACAGCAGGTGCATTTTTGCAACAGTTATTGAGATGTAGGTTGTATCTTTCAAGTCCTTCTCGACAAATCCAAAAACAGTTTCGACGAATTTTGTAGGAGAATCTGTAATCAAGTCCTCGCACGTAGCAAACAACCTTCACCAGGTTTGTAATGAGGACGTAGTGATGACGGTCACAGTCGTACAGCAAAAGTAAATCCATTACAAAATCTGAGCTGTATGACGAAAATTTTAGAGGGAAAAACTGGCCGTTATCGTATCCAAACACGTTTATCTGAACGTTGTTGAGTGTTTTAAATTGAGGAATGTCTTCAAAGCCCATGGGCATAGTAAAATCGCCCAGAGGTTGATGCAGTCCTGGTTGATTGTATGTAGTTGGTGAAGTTTTGTCGGTTTGATAGTTTCGATCAATTCTATCTAAACTTATCTGATGATACATGTGATAAGCGGCCACAAAACAATACCTGAAGCAATCTCGATCTTCATGGTTCCTAACGTTGAGCAATCCTCTGCAGTTGGCAATTTTTGACGGCAACGCGATGTATGATGAACCAAGAATTGGTCTGAAACGTGCGAATTTGACGTCAACTTTGAGAACTTTTTCGAGTGTCCAACCACTCCCCAAAGAGTTGAATGTTGTCAATACGCTCATCATCTTCTCCACCATTTGCCAATACGCTTCATCCGACAGTCCGTTTGCATAGACAGGAGACATCAGAGAGTTTGCGTATATTTCAATACGGTCATCTTCTGGCATATCTGGCTCATCATACATAACTTTGACAAGCCGCAATTTTGCACACAGTTGAACTTTTTGAGGACCCTGGGTCAACTGCTCACTTATTAGAGTGTCTATTTTGGGTTTTTGTATCCTCATAAAGTTTTCGAGATCATTGGACTCTTCGGCCGCTGTTGACTCGAACGATCTCAGTACTCCATGGAATGCACTTTCCAACGGAGTGTCTCGAGGCTGAAATTGTTCACCTAGGACGGGTAAGTGATGAACGGAAGTCATATGCTGTACGTAAAGATGGCAATCGTTGAATCCGAGTAGGCAGCTTTGACAGCAATTGGTGAATCGTTGGTGTGCAGTTTTCATGTGTTCTTCGAGCAAAGAAATCTTCCGACAAGTAAACTCACATAATGAGCATTGATATACGGGTAAACCAATCTCATCAGGATGGAATTTATGCTCATGCCTGGAGCGATTTCCTTTTGTACTCAGAATAGAATCACAATAACGACACTGGAAACCCATTTTTGAATTGTCTAACTTTAGTAAGAACGAATTGTTAAACTCGAGTACGAACAGTTGAGCTAGAGAAACGAATGAACAAGAAATGGCTTCTCGGGTTTACAGTATTAGAGACTACAGTACTGCATAGGCGCCAAATTCGAAGTTTTGAAATGCTGTTTTCTGATTGGTCGGTTTTGGCGCATACCTTTATTTCGAAATTTTGTTACTTTTGAGAGAAAAAAGATGTGTTTTCAACTCTCCATTGCAATCGTATGCCAAAAAATACCACCACAGGGAACCCTACCGAGTATTGCTGATCATCGTTTGTGTCAAAAAACTTTTGTTGAGATCCTGGAAAAACATGCTAATATTCAATATTGTAATAAAAAGCGCTATTTTATGCAATTTCAATTACGGATGGTTAGAGTTGTCCTATGTTCTTAAGTGTGATGAGCAAAAATGCTCCCCGTGCCGAAAAACATAGGACCCATATAAAAAAATTGCTCAAAAATAAACAGAAAAAAAATTTGTTTTTCTGTCAATCAAGTCATTAATTAACAATTACATGACAATTACATGACATAAACATGTGTCTTTTTTCTGAGGCCTTTTTTGATGACAGCTGTTATGAGATAAATTTACACTGAGGGCCCAATAAGTCCAAAAATTTAAAGAAAACCGATCTAACATCTTTCCTTAGGGTACTTCATATGCTAATTAATGCCAGATGTTAATGTGACATTAATTGCCAGATGTTTCGAAAATCGGTGAAGGAGCCGTTTTTTGATGATGATGCTTATGAGCAATAATGTCGGGCATCAAGCAGTGAAAACAAAACCGTTGCAAAAATTTGAATTTTTTTTTCAGTAATTAGTAATTAGGTTAATTAACCCTTAATTAGTCGCTAATTAGAGGCTAATTATCTCCATAACGGATGAGTAAAATTTGACGAGTGTGATGAGATGTTTTGTACTTTAGAGTATGCTGAGTCTTACTGAACAATCAGTTTCATCCCAAGTATTTTTTGGAACCCTCTTTTTTGGGGTCAAAGGTCAGAGGTCATGTGTTAAAAAAATTTTTTTTTTGAGTTTTTTTCGTTTTTTTTTAAACTAACATGCTCTTTTTTTTCAATTGATCCCCAAGTAACAAATGAGAGTTGATTCTAGTGTAAGCTGAAGAGGGCATCTACTGAATTAAGTGTCAAAATTTGACGTTTGAAATGCATTTTTTCGAAATATTTTCTTTGATTATTTTTTATTTTTTGAACAGTTCTTCGACTTATGAATTGAATTTGGAATTCAATCCATGCTACAGCTGTGGCATGGAGTTAACATGTCATTAGCGTCAATACCGCATACTCTCACATATGGCTATATCTCTAAACTTTATGTTTAATATATATAATAATAACAAAAATTTTGCAGATTGGGAAAAGTATTTCTGGATATAATATTGAAAAATCTCACCACGTCATAGTAGTTGTTGTAATAATTGAGTGTTTGTTAGGAAACAAATGTTTACGTCATAATGAAAATCTTTTCTGAACATGTTCGAACTTGATCAGTAGCAATGTTTTAATTTCTTTGACTCAGCAGATTGAAAGCTATAAAACAGATTTAAAAAGTTAAATTCAGCTTTTAAAAAGTTGAAATCACACATTCTTGAAACAAAATCAAGTTAGCATCTCACTATATAAAAGAGTTTTGTGGTGATCCATTAAGTTTAGTTTTCAAGTTAATCAAATAAGTCCATTAAAGTATTCTCGGGTAGCCGTTTCTTTGGTGCATTGCAAATCTTTGGCGTGTCTGTCACACCAAAAACACGTGCTGGTTCTGGTGTTTGAAATTGTGTAGCTGACAGTAACGTTGTATCAAACTGGTTGTCACTGAACAGAGCCGTAGAATTGTTCTTGTGAATTCCCGCAAAGAGAGATGGACTAGATGTCGGTGTCAAACTGGGACTCGGATCAACTGCTGGTGCTACTGGCAAGCTGGCTGAATCCAATTGCGATTGATTTTCTGGGGAGCAAGGTGATGACTTTATGCCCCACATGTCAGCTAAGTTTTCGCAAGCCTGATAAACCCCTAGCTGGTTTTCAAACAGAGGCACACAGTCGCAATCGTAACGAAACAAAATTCGTTTAACGTCGTCAGGTAATGACTCCATGCCAAGATGTTGAAATGTTGGCAAAGTTTTTGGAGGTAAATGTCCTCCTGATGTAATAAGACTGCAATCTGCTGGTTCTGTCTTCTCTGGTAAAGAAGCAATTGCGTTAATGAAAAGCTTGGGTATCAAGCAGTGCTGGTAAGTTTGCCAAACATCGCCTTGTCTCTTCTGTTGAATAAGCACAACAAAGTTTTCGAACACTGTCTGATAAACCAATGTTCGCTGCAAGGAAATTACAGATCCAGCAAGTATTTGAACGGACATAATTTTTGTACAAATTTTGAGAAAGAAATTAAAACCAATTTGATAGAAGACTGTTGGTAGGTGTTTGTCTGGTAACGAACTGTTGACAGAAAGCAAAGTGCACTGAACGCAAGGTTTAAAGAAAATGAATAACTATTTTTAAAGTAATATTGCACAACGTGTAATTCAACAAATTATATCTGGGGTCAAATATGGTTTTAATTTTGGTAGTGTATGTGCTCTGATATATGCTCTAAATTTTGTTATTATACATGGGTCGATACACTTTATAGTGTGTACTAACTCAGTTCTTATCCAGAACGTATTTTATTATTAGCATTTCATTGTACGCTGGTGCATGTTTATTCTTATCAGAATTTCCTTACTGCTGTAGGTTCACTTGTGCTTTTAATTATATCACACACCCAGGGTCACATCTGTTCCAAGTTATAAACATATGGTCCGCATATAATTCCAATAAACAGTGTACACTGCAATGCTGGTCCAAATACACACCTAGGGTCACATCTGTTTTCTCTATAGAACCAAAACATGTGGTCCGCATATAATATCAATAAACATTGTACACTGCACTGCTTGTTCAAATACCCACACAGGGTGGGTCACATTTGTGTTCTCAAAACATATGGTACGCATATAATTCCAATAAAAAGTGTACAGTGCACTGCTGGTCCAAGTACACACCTAGGTTCACATATGTTTTTTGTCTTATCTAAGGTCACAGCTGAAATTAATTATGCAATATGTGAACAACAGACAGACTCAAGTACGCCATAGGCGTACTTGAGCCTGTATTCACAAATCATTTGGATTTAATTAGGCAGTTTGACGACACTTGTTTAAACCCAACTTGCCGCCCCATTGAGTTGGAGTTTTACACATTATAACACTTGAAAGTAATAAAACAAGTTGCACACTATGCCTTTCACGTCCACTAAAGACACAGAGTTTGGAGATTGTTATTTCGATATTTCCAAAACTGATAAGCGCTTAATCAGAGCAACGCTGAAAACCTATGAAAGGACAGGGACATATGTATTTCTGAAATTGTTCAAAAAAGCAACAGACGATTACGAGTTTGAACAGAGAATTTCTCTAACTCTTGAAGAGTTTGAAAATTTGGTCAGCTCAGCTAGCAAAATACAGAATTCAGTGACTGACCAGCTGTCAACAACAAAACCACCACTAGCGAAGAAACCAAAAATTCAAAAAGAAGTTGCCAACAACGATGGTTGAGGCGATGTTTGGGCGTTCTCCAAATTACTTTAAACAATTTCAGAAACAGTTCAAATTTCTCATTCTTGAAGAAAACCCTAGCTTTTCTATTGGAAATTTTTATGCAGTGTGTGCGCATTTTGATTCCGAATTTTGCAATTTAGTAAACAGTCAATATCACGTTCTGATTGATACAACTACTTTTGAAAACGAAACAGTGAAACGATATCAGAGCTTTCCTGTGCCTTGTGTTTATACAGCTTTCAAATTCTTGTTTTGGACTGCACCAAACTTGTAGACTAATGGAGACGTCTTTACAAAACTCAAATTGGCAATCGAATTCAACGGTTCGGGAGAAAAAACCGATTCACAGTCAGTGCGCAAACGACTGCCAGCTTTTGCTAACCACAACAATTTATCGAAAAGCAGCTCTGCAAAACAAACAAATGTCAATCTCAAACCGAGTGCCAAGATGCCAGTAGTTGCTCAAAAAACTATCTACAATGCCCGGCCTCCATCGAAATCCAGCTCTGTGCGTTGAAATGGTTTTTTTGCGTTTGTTGATCGCTTTCTGTGGCTTGACTCGACTTGACTTCCTCCGACGTGAAGTTTTTCGTCGAGATCCCCCAGTCTGTTTTTTAACAGTTTTTGCGATTGTATTTTTAAACGCCTGTTTAGGAGATTTTTTGCTTCCGACTACATCCAAAATCTCTGGAACACTTTGTTTCAAAAGCTCTTTCCCGATACGCTTCGCGGTAGGCAAAATGAAACGACGTGCTAAAGGCAGCGCAACACGTCCAATGCCTGCAGCTAGGGCTCCAAAACCACTTCCTCTTTGACGATAATGTCCAGACAAGTGAGGCAAAGACGTTGCTTGATTCGCATAATAAGAATGCATTTTAGGAGGAAAATTTTTTGAATTGTAGTGTTAGAATAACTTTTCCAGTTCCCGAAAAGGGAACTAATTGTCCTGTTTCCGTTCTCAGTTCAATTGAAATCGATTGAATTGTGTTGGTTAGGAGCTTCTTATAGTCTAAATTTGTAAAAACTATCCGATGAGTTGGCTCAAGCTCACAAACACTACCGTTTTTCAGACGTTGTTTTGAATCAATGACTCGCAAAAGAGGAGCCTTAGTGTCACCAACGTATTGATTTTCAATTATGTTAGTGTAGATGAAAATTAGATGCTTTCCAGAACAAAGATCAGCTGGGAACTCCCCGTAATAAGCTTTCGTATCATCACTTTTCATAAACCTGTTCGCATTGGGAATCATTTTGTACCCAATATGTACTCCATTACCGTCAGGAATACCCTTAAATACAATAATGCCCAGAATTTCCTCGCTGGGAAATGTAATTCCCTCATACTTGCCAAATAAAATTTCATATTTTCCAGAGCTCTTCAACTCTCTGAAGGAAAAATTGGGCAGTCCATTTGTTCGCTTAATTGTAGCAAGAAGTTGTGCCACTGTATCAAAGGTTCCTGGCATAAAACTAAATTGTTGTCCACTATAAGGTCTAGAAATAACATTAGCTCCCGAAGACATCTTTTGGGAATCTTCATAGTCTTTAAGTTGTACACAATTAGATTTCCGTTTACTATGTTTTCTATTTTTGTTGGGAATATGATTTCACTTAACGCCACTCTCCAATCACCTGCAAGTTGAAGTTCGTCATTAAAAAAATTTCGAAATGATGCAAGTGTGTTTGAATCAAACATTTCCATTGAAGCGGATGAAACAACGTTAACTGTAAACTCGTCTTCAAACCGGTTGTTGGACATTTTCAACGAGAGGGAGCCTGAAGAGTTGTAATTTTGGTTGATAAAATTTTCCTTGAATTGGTTCTTTGTCTGTGTCGATTAAGGAGTATGTTGGTGGGCTTAATGTCGGTATTCCCGTTATTTCAAAGACTTCGTCTGTGAACGATTGCTTGTAACTTTTCCTGAATGCTTTATCTTTTTAACTATTCTCACAAAGTCTCCAATGAAAAACTTGGGCTTCTGATTTGAGCTTGTTTGGACTGTCAATGAAACTAGTCGTGGCACATCTTTTTTTGTAACTTTGTTGGGAGCAATTTTAGTTACTCGATTGACTCTTGAATTGATTGTTTTCACAAATTGGTCTAATTGGTCAATGTAGCTATAGGTCCACTTTTTTTAGAGATACCGATGAATTATCTTTTTGAGAGATCTAATGTTCCTCTCTGCAAAAGCTGACTTTTTTTCACTGAAAGTACTATATAACTGAATTCCGCGTTTGTTGCACAATTGTTTGAATTCTCCCAGAAATTCTGTGCCATCGTCAACCCATACTTTTTCGGGCTGTTTGTTTTTGATCATCTTTTTGAATGCTTCAGCTGCTTCTGTTGCGTACTTTGTTTTTAATGGTTTCACTCGTAAATACCTTGACAAACAATCAACCGTTAGTAGGAGATACTTGATGTTGCGGTTATACTTTGCTAATTTATCAACGTGTGCCAAACCTAGAGACCAAATTTCGTTAATGTCTTTTACAAAAACTTTAAGCCTAGGAAATTTTAATCGAATTGAACGGTACTTTGTGAAAGACGGCTTTGTCTCCAAATAGGACAGGACTTTGCCTATAGGGAGCTTGCTTTGAGTCTGTAGTCGTTTTATGCTTCCATACGAAGCTGGTCCTTTTAAATACAACTGATCCAATTTTTTTACTTCAGGAAAAGAAAGACCACATCTTCTGACTGGTCTCTTCTTTGTCTGGCGTTTGGTCCGTTTCTTCTTTATATTTTTTTCGGGTTGGTTTTGAGCCACCGAGTCGTTCTCCAGTAGAGGAGAACTCTTGTTGACTGGGTTGTTCTCTACTTGGGAAAAATTCTTGTTCACTTTCAGACGAGGCTTCCAAGATTTGCTTGGCATGTGTATTTGCAACAAGATGAGGTGAGATATTAAGAGCAAATAAAATTTTTGAGTATTTTTCAATGTCAATTTTTTTAGTTGGTTGCTGTAGATTGTACAGAAATGTTGAAGTTTTGATGCCCAGTGTTTCTTTATTAACGTGAAGAACGTCGTTCGACTCTATGGTGACTGTTTCAGATTGGTTAATCAAGTCAAGTATGATTTTTGATCTTTTGATTTGGTTTTTATTCATAACTTCTAGCTCTATCATTATAGAGGTGGAATCGTCGCTTTTTCTTTGTTTTTTCACTACCGGTTCAATCTCGCTGTCTTCGCTCATGGGTTCTGTTTTCTCCTCTTCTGCTGTTTCAATCATCAGTTTGTTTGCAGTCTCAACTGGTTCAAATGCTTTCTCTGGTTTTCCCATTGAGTTGGACTGGTTTCTTTGCAAAAGAGACAGCTGTGCGGCTTTCTGTTTATAAAGGGGATTGTCCAAAACTTCTTTTTTTACCGGTTGATGTGAAACAAACTTTTTTTTTGGAATTAAAATGAATTCTTCGGTGCGCATTATGATTTTGTCAAATATCGATAACAAGCGAAACCAACAATTTTGACCAAATCTGTTTCTCTAGCAAAAAGTTGCCTCTTTTTTTCAAACTTGTTTGTCTAGACAATAGCTTTCTGAATGATTTTTCATAACCTTCTACAACACTTTTTCTTATTGGAACATTACCATTGACAATGTTGAGCAAACATTCGCAAAGGAATTTAATGAATTTATTTGGAGCTCTCTCGATCTTCTCTTTTAGTTTTGTATCCGATATGTCTAGCAGCCACCCCAGCATACAAACTTCTTTCTCTCTCATCGCTCAAATTTGTGATAACGGCTGTAGCTGATGGCAGATAAAAGATTGATGGTCCTGGAGGAACAATATTTGAACAGTAGCGCAAGACGTCTGATGTTTTTGGATCCAAATCAACTAATAAATGACCAAACGGTTCTTTGGTTGCGAGCTCATAGCTTTCTTTTAAAAATTGTGCATTATTCAACTGTCGACCAATAAAACTAATCTGTTGTGTGTCACGGGGTGATTTGAACAATATGATATGTGTTGTGTTTAGATCAATTGTTCTGGACCATCTGCTTTGCTGGAACAAATTGTGTTTAACATAAATTACACTGATGTTTCCATGTCGCCCTGCGGTTGCTAATTTGGAAAATTCTTTGTCATTAAAAATTTCTTCACATGAATCATCGAACACAAGAAGGCAGTTCTCTAACTCTGAAATGAGCTCAAAATTGGAGAATTTTTTAAAATGTATGTTCAGTTTCTTCTCTAACGATTGGAATTTCGGCTGATCATGCTGATAAAAATAATAAATTGTTTGAAACTCTGGGAAAAATGTGCCAACTAATAACATTTTGAAAATGAGCTCAGTTTTCCCGCAGCAAGACGGCCCGCAAACAGCCATGAACAACCGGTCATTGGTAGAAATAACTTTATTCATAACTTTGGATTTGGAAGAGCGTATCCAACTGTACAAGAAAGAAGTGAAAACCAAAATGTGGATTCTTCACAGTCAAGACTGAAAAAAACCAACTTGGTGAGAGATACATTTATAAGAAAAATTATTATAATGATTTGTGTAAAGTATACAACCTCTGATCGAGGCAATCTCGAATTGCAAAACCTCCAAGATTGTCTTTTTTGGTGCTCGGCGTCAAAAACTAAGTCCGTTATGCCTCCACCCGAATCTAATTGATCTTCGGTTTGACTCATTGTGAAATAAAATTGTTCAAAAAAATGAATTGCTTTCCAGGAATTTTTACATAATTATTTAGCTATAAAATATTCATAAGAAATATATCCAGAGTCTTCGTCTCCTTGTTTGTAAGTGATTGTATAGTTTGCATTCATCGAATCTTGTTTATCTCTAAAAACAATTGACTCTACATTGTTCTCTTTAATCAGCTGCTTGATGTCATCGGGAAGAGTCTCATCGTCCAGAGACATCAGAACTGGAACTGCACGCTTGGGCGTAGGTAAAGGGGTTAGTTTCAACCTTTTCATTTTCTCTTGTAAAGACATGGTACAATTGAAAGTACTCCAGTAGAGAAAAATACTTCTTGAAAGCTTCTATTTCAGCACCAGCACACACAATCTGCTGTTTTCTCAAAACTGGTTGGCCTCTTGTGTCAATTTTTTCTTCCTTGATAAGAGTAACCGTTAACTGATTTTCAGGCGTTATGCAACTGTAAACTGTCAAATTTGGAGACAAATTCACTTGTAGTAGAGACGGAGCTGGTTTCTCTAACCGACGATTCATTCGTCAGCCACTGGTAAAAGAGTTTTGCCTTCTTATTGGCACAATGCTTGGTTCTCTGTCGTTTTGGGCAACTCAATGCATGTAATTTACAAACCGGTGTCTCCCGATACAACTTCAAGTGTTCAATTTTTGGGCAGAACAAAGTTTCCAAGTTGATAACGTTCCTCTGTAACAGCTGTCGTAAAGTTTCCGTTTTTTCTAATCCTTTTGCATAAAAATCAGAAAAGGGAAATCGAAGAACTATACTTTGAAAAATCTGTTGCAAATAATGATAAGGGTACTCTCCTGTCTCCCACGAGAGACCATGAAGGAATTTAGATACCCACAGGAAAGATCTTTGCTCACTCGAACAAAGTATGTTAAATGATTTTGGAGGTAAAAACGAAATTATATCGTTGTAATTTTCGGTAGATACCGCAAGTTCTTTTATTATAAATCCAGATTTTTTACTTCGAAAGCCTTCAAAATCAAGAACAACTGCTCCGGATTTCAACATTCTAGCAAATTGAATAAACTATTTTTGAAAGATTTTACGTATAAACACAAAGCAATTCCAGTCACATGATCAAGGTACTCATTTGTCACTGAACAAGGTAATACGTAAGAATAGCCTGGACCCTTTTCACTATATTCATAAACAAAACCGGAAGCGTCGTGGAGTATGGCATGTAATCTCAAAATTTTTAAATTTTTGAAATATTTGTCTAACGAAGAATTATCAATACCAATCAAACCTCCGTACGGCCGCAACTTCAACGCAATATCCAAATCAAGATCCGGATCCAAATGCAAACAAGTAGCTAAAAAGTATAAAAATCATTCACCGTATTGTGAATATTCTTTTTCGATTTCCTTGTAAGTTTCGTGAATACTTTTCAAATCAAGCGTTGCTATAGTTGCCATTTGTTCTATGCACACATTCTCCCAATAATGATCAATTTTTGCTAACAATTGACCAAAACCACTTAATCACACGTCTACATATCACATAATAAGCTCCTCCCCTCTATTAGGGTAATGAGACTACTTTTTACATGTAGCGTTAAATTCAAACGACCAGAAAGAACTAGCAAGAACGGCGGAATAGAACAATCCAAACGGCAATAAACAGCAGGCGGAAAGATTTTATCCCGCCTAGCCTATTCCCACTTAACCGCCACTACCTATTATCCTATGGTTAAGAGTCGAATGATAACCCCCCCTTTCTTTACGTAGGTATTATATACTACTGATAATCCACACATCTGATAGTTTCGAAGTAGTTTGTAGTGCAGGTTTTTAAGACAGTTGAATCTCACTGTGGCTCTGATCTAAAGATCAAAGTTGAGTTTCTAAAAGATTTTCAGAAAAATGTCACTTGAGAAATAGTTTTCCATGCACTCTGTGCCCAATATCAACTAAAACTAAGTTCCAACATTTCCTAAAGATGTATCTTGAATGGTAGTTTTAGTTTCACAAAGTTTTGGTTGTTCCAACTGTTCCAATCGTTAAAATTTCACTAGTAATCTAATCACTTTCATTTCAAATCTTTTTTATTGTTTTGGAACTTCTTGTAACTACTCTACAACGGAACAACGGAAAAATTAGCTGCCGACAAATAAACTTATAATATGACGAAGTAGATCAGTAGACGAAACAGACCAACAAAAAATACATTTAACCACAAAATTAAAACAAACAAACACCAATTTTGTTCTAAGATCAATGACATACTTAAAAAAGAGCTTTAAAAAATTTTAAAGTTTTCACAAGTTAATTGAACACTCATCAGTACATAAAAAGAAGAGTTAAAAACATTTATGTATGCTATATTTAAGACATTTTTTCCAGGCACAGATTATTTTTCAGTTTTAAAACAAAAAATAAAACTGAAACATTGTTTGGTAGATCATTATATACCGCATCAGCCGCTCATTGCATCTGTTTCATTATAACAAAGTCGTAATCAATTTTTTGAATCTCAAACCAAGTGAAAAAAATTTTATGTACTGATGAGTTTTATTGTATAACTTTACAAATCTTTTTGTTAGTTTATTTAAATTGACAGCAGAAACAATGAGCTCCTGCATTGTTTTCTATGCAGACTGTTGATGCATACAGTTGAAAATCAGCAAATTAAACAAAGCAGAACATACCTAGTAGTTAAAAAACGGAATTCTGCACAAATGTCAGTGTCAATGAAGAATTTTTAAATAGACTTATCTAAAAAAAATAATAGCAAATCCAAAAACGAGTGCTACAAAATTTTATTTTTAATTATTTTTTATCTAAATCTTCCAAATTTGCTAAAGTACGTCTTAAAAAACCAAGCCATAGTTGGTTTTTTCTATTCAGATCAGGGAAAATAACTTACAAAAAACGGATCTGAACTTCTATAATTATTTAATTGAAAAAGGTTTTTAATTTAGTTTTTTCAATATGCAAATTACCCGATTATTACCAAAAATACAGAATCGACTTAAAAGAATCTTATTTTCATTCTGGATTACAAAAAAATCGTCTAAAACCAGAAAACAATTGAAAAACAATGGGAAAAAATATTTAGAAAATTTTCCATGAAAAAAAAAACGTTATCGATAATAATGTCAAATTCAATCGGCACAAAAATAACAAACGTGAAACTGACAGTTGAATAAAAACTTTGAACTCAAATGCATAACAGACAGATAGGACTTAAAAAAATTGCGTTAGGAATAGAAAGAAAAATTCAGGGTTAATTTCTTGTACTTACTAAAAACAGTAATATGGCAAATAATGACAAATAATTAAATAGGCTATCAACTAGGATACCTTTTCATTTTCGCTGAGGGTGTTGACTTTAGTGTTGAGTCCTGCAATCTCATCTGACTTGGTAACTAGAATGCCCTCTATATTCTTGACCTCTTCAGCTCTGGTATCGGCCATCGCTGCCGTTGCCTCGCTCGCTGACAACTTCTCACGCACATCCGTAACCTGTTAAAATAACCGGGACTAATTATTCCTTTTCCTCCATGAACTAAGATTGAATCTAAAGCCCCCCAATTTACTGGTCATATCTTAAAACGTGCACCCCCCCCCCCCCCCCCCCCCACCCCACACTGCCGAAATGGGGGGCTATAGTTTTGTAAAAGGGGAGGGGGCTATGAGAGAAAGACGCCAAAAATTTTACGTTAAATTCGCAAAAGTGCCATTATTGTTTATTCGTTTGAGAAAACGATTTAAAAAAGAAACAATAAAGAAAAATCTAACCTCCATTAAGAACCGCTCAATTTCGCCATCTTTCTGACTGACAGTATCTTTACAGCTCTTTTTAGTACTGTTCAATTCTTTCACTTTCGCCTCCGCGTTCGTTTTGTACATTTCACAATGTTCTTCAAACTCTTTCACAGATTGAGAATGTTCGTCTTTCAACCTGTTAATAAACTGGTCTCGTTCCGCCAGAATTTTCTGAAATTCCGATTTCTGGTTTTTGGCGCTCATGTCGAATTCTTTCCGCTGCTGTTCAAATTTTTCGATCATTTCGGTTATCGATTTAGCTTTGTCGTTTATAATTGCTTCTAAGTCTTTCCGGGCTTTGACAATTTTAGCTTCGTAATTTTCGGTCATTTCGATTCTAGTTTGGCTAAGAATTGCGTCTTTTTCTTCGACCGTTGCTGTAAAACGCTGGTTTAATTCTTCGAGTTTCAAGTTCAAATCTTGCTTGTCTTGACTTTGCTTCGTAATTTTCGCCTCCAAATCTTGCTTCAAGTTTCTTAGCTGTGTTTCCAAATTTTCCTTAGTTTCGTGGAAAAGTTTGTCCTTAGCCAATTCCATAGCATTTTTAGCATCTTGCAGCGCCGTTAACTGTTTTTGCAGCTCTTCAAATTCAGCCTTTTTCTCAGCTTGAAGTTTGAGCAAGTCTTGCGTCATTTGGTCAACTTGTTTGTTTGTGTCGTCGGTTAGTTTTTTGTAATCTTGTTCTAACTTTTTAATCCGTACCTGGTTATTTTTATTTTCGTCAATTTGCATGTCGCGTTGCAAAGTCATGTCTTTCAAAGCCTCTTGCGTAGCTCGTAGTTCCTCGTCTAAAGCTTTTGTTGTCTCAAAATGGGCATCTTTCAAACTTTTAACTTCATTAAAATGTTTTGTCGTCATTTCCTTTTCCATTGTTTTCCATTCCTCCGTGATTTTGATTTTTTCCTGGTGAAGACTTTCGATACTTTCGTTCAACTTGCGTTTTTCATCGTCGTGTTTTTCACTCATTTCTTGAATAAATTTGTCCATTTCAACTTTCATTTCAGTGAAATAATCTTTGTACCCTAACAAAACTTGTCTGAATTTTTCCTGTTCTTTTTGTTGTTCCTGGTGCAAAAATTCGATATTCACGTTCAAACTTTCGATGTTTTCGTCTTTCGCTTTGATTTCCATCAAATGTTGATTTTTCAAACTTTGTTCAGCTTTTTCCTGCTCATCTTTCAGCAAAACAATTTTGCTCTCGTACTCTTGAATTAGCTGATCCTGTTCTTTATGCAGAACGTCAAATTTAGCCGAAAGATCAGAAATTTCGTTGCTTTTGCCCAAAATATCGAAACTGAATTGTTGGTTTAAAGCCGAAATTTTTGATTCGCTATCAGTTTTAAATCGCTGATATTCCGTCATTAATTCGAGCATTTCATCTTTATGCTTGTCTTGCAATTCGTCCAATTGAGACGCATGTTTGGCTTCAATTTCGTCTATTTGAGCATTCTTTGTAGTGATATCGTTATTAAGTTCACTTATTTCTTTGTCCTTCAAAAGCCCGAGATATTCCAGTTCCTTTTTGGCGTTGTTTTCCAGTTTTGCCAGTTCCATTTTTAGTTCCTCGATCGTCTGGTTTAAATTCCGAATATTGTCGTCTCGTTTCGATGAGGAATCTTTCCATTCGGAAATTTCCGAGTTTAATTCGTCTTTTGTGATTCGAATTCGTTCCTCAAACTGTTTCGTTTGCTCAAAACTAGTTTGTTCGTAACTTGCAACTAATTCGTTTTTCTCTTTCTCAAATTCGCTCAAAAGATTTTGTCGTTGAATATTCAATTCCTCAATTTCGTGCTTAAATTTCGATTCCATATCTTGCAAACTTGACTTTAGTTTTTCAATTTCTTCAGCTTTTACGCTGGAATTTGCTTCAAAATCCGCCGTATTCTTAGCAATTTTTCGATCATAGTTTTCAGTCAAAACTTTTATCTCTTGGTCTTTTTTCTTGCCGAAAACTTCGGTTTCACGTTTCAAGTTTTCGATGTTTTCAGCAAGATTTCGATTAGCCTGTTCCAGCTCCAAAATATCGGCGTTCGCTTTCGTTTTTGTCTCTTTAAGTTCTTTGACCATTAAGTCCATTTCGGTTCTAAATTCACTTTTAATATTTTCCATTTCTTTGTCGCGAGAAATTTTCAGCTCGTTTGTTACATCGTCAAAACTTTTGAGAGCATTTTGCTGGTCTTCTTGTAAAAGTTTGTAATTATTCATCAACCCGTCAAATTCGACTTGCTTAAGTTTTTCAAATTGTTCACGCTCTTCGCACGTTTTACGTAACTGTTCTCGGATATTACGTAAGTCTTTGTCCAACTCGGACCTTTTATCGTTTAGTCGTTTCTCTTCCGACTTGAAATTCGCGACTATTTCGTCTTTTTCGCGCACGTTTTGAGATTTCAGTTCGTCAATTTCGGCTTTGAACTTTTGTGTCAAATTTTCTATTTGTTTTTGATTTTGGTCAATTGCTTCGACTTTTTCGCGTTCGAAGTTGATTTTGTTGTTGTCCCGTTCTTGGGTTAGTTTGTCCAGTTTGTCAGTGAAATCATTGGCGTCTTTTTTTACTTTAATTTTGAGGTCTTCAATTATTCGCTGGTCGTGTTTCTCGCGAGACTGGTATTCCTTTTCGGCTCTTTGAATTTGACCTTTCAGAAGTTCTTCTGTTTGCGCAAGTTTGGCTGAAAAGAGACAAAATTTCTACAAAAACTGACTATAATAAGAAATTCTATTTTTTTCACTTCTATTTTTTTTTAAAACTGCGGGTTTAACTCGGAAATTCACAATTTTGAGGAAAAATTTTAGACGTTTGCTAAGTAACTCCATTCCCGCGATTTTGTCTGCAACTGTTTTAAGTGTGTTGAGAACTTCCGAATAATTTTAGAAAATGATTTCCGAAAAATTCGAAATGCGACTGAAAAGTTTCGGAGTCTGGTTTATTTATTTTTCTTTTCAAGGAATTTATGCCTGAGAAACCAATCGATAATTTTCATAGTAATGAGTCTTAGCGTTAAAAATCTTTTCACGAGGAACATTTGGTACAATTTGTGCACAATCTATGTTTTTCTTTCTGCATAGTCTTAACATTCAAAAAATGTTAAACTGAATTGATCTCTTTTTCGGCATAACCAATTTCCAAAAAGGAATTAAACGAAGAAAACTTCCCAATAATCTATGTTCAAAATCTAAAATAACTTTACTTAACAAAAAGCACAAAAAATGTGCAGGGAAACATACATTCTGTAACTTGCTAATTAAATTGCTACATAATTTTGAGTTAAAAATGTATTGAAAATTACGCTGCCTAAAGTTCCAGTTGAAATAATGTGTAAACTTTTAACTATGTTTTGTAAACTGTTTTTGAAACCAAAAAGACTACTGTACTGAATGCACAAATATATTTTTTATAATTTTCATTATTCTCGTATGAAGTAATGTTATCTAGTATTACATCTCACTGTTGTTTGCTAGAGAAGCAACCTAGTTAGGCAGTTGCAAATTGCTTCAATTGAAAGAAGTATGAAAGTTTGTATATAATTTTTATGCCCCCAATTATAATTTATGTGTTGTTATATAGCATGTTACTATGTACGAAGTAGCAAGTGCGCTTTGGAGCGTAAAAGTTCTATCTGATCTAAAACAAAAAGAAGAAGTATTACCCGTAAAACTGTAAATCGAAAACTCTGCCGTACTCACTGAAGCTAGCCCAAACACTTGTTTTCAGCCAAACTTCCTGTGTTTGTTAACTTTGATGTAACTTCATCGGTTATAACACTCAATTAAAGTATGTAACGTTTTTAGATAAAAAAATGCGAATAAGAAAAAAATCACAAATTCCTTAATATAGGTGGTACTTTATTGCACAGATTTCAATCAAATCCTGTTTTAATGAATCATATGCATCAAAAATTGAACCTCGAATTAACAGCTCAGTACATTTTCAGGATAACTTGTTTCAACAGAAGTATGATAGGCTTTTTATGGAAATGTTCTGTAGATTTTTTTGAAATTTGAATGCTCATAAATAAGTTTACTGTTATTTCGATATTTGAAAAAAAATCGAATTATAGTACCTAACGCAATTTATGCTGTTTACTTATACTAACTTTTCAAATGCAAACTCAAGTGTTTTTTTGATAATTCTTCCTCAACAAACCAACGAAAGTTACAGGAAAAGAGCTATTTATCACGAGAAGAAGTTAAATGCAACAATTTTTTTGACAAAATGTTGCTCTCGAGGCCGTTCAAGTGATAATCTTTCGGTTAGTTCATTCATTCAGATCTAGAAATTTCCATAATTTATCATTATGAAACTTTTTTTGCTTTTACATGAAGAAGATGTTCACATTTCAGTCCTCCCCCTTCCCCTCAAAAAATGAAACAAAAGTTTAGCTTCCAACCAATACAATAGCCACAAGAAACAACTATATAGGAAACTATAAAAATTGCTAGAAATTACTAAAAAATGAAAAAGGACAACTTTCTTGCGCCACCCCCCCCCCCCCCCACCCCCCCCCCCCCACCTCCCGTGTTCGACAAATATTTATGAGAAATATCTTAATCTACAGTTGCTATTCCTATTTATAAATGGACTGGCCACTTGTTAGTGGTTAGACTCTTTTGTCCTGATTGTTCTGATTGAAATCAAGGGACTTCAAATGAGTCTCTGGTCAGAACAGATAATTTTTTTGGCTCATGACAGAGCCATTATCACCAACTCATCAGAATAAAATGCAGAAACAATTTGCACAAAAGTGCGCTCTACATGGCCTCTGATCAGACTCAAGTGCTCTCGAATCCGCTTGTGATCGGATCTTCTAGACCGAAGTGACCTCTGATCCGACCTTCCAGACCTCTGATCAGACATAAATCAGACCATGTTCCAGACTATTGTGCGCTCGAACCGCTGTCGAAACCCTGCAATTTCAGTCGGGGAGCACGCGGGTTTGCGTGCGAGTGGGCATGATCATGCTCAAATTGGGTCTGGACCTCAACCTGGGTGAAACTTGAGCTCCAACCACCCCCCCCCCCCCCCCAAAAAAAAAAAAGAAAATAATGATTAGCCTACAAACAAAGCAATGTTTCCTGATTTTCTTTTTTGAAAAAAAAAAACAATGCATGTTGTTCTTTTGATCTTTTGGTTACAAAAATGTCAATAGGTCGAAATGACTGACCAAAAAAGCTGGCCTTGAATACACGTTTTTCCTCATTTCAGGAGGGGGGGGGGCAATAAAAGGCGACATGGATTTATTCTGTCAGTAAGCCATGCGCTTTAAGCTAGATTCATCATAGCTCAGCTAGGTAACAAATTAGATGAAAAGAAAGAGTACGCAACATAAAGAGTGTGAAATTTTGACATTGCAAGTTTGACAGGTTTAGAAGTATGGAGCTTATTTATGACATTGTAAAAAGCAGTCACTGTTTCTTTATTCTGTCATTTTATGAATATAAAGTAGACTGTCATTTTATAGTAAGATTACCAGAAAAACTAAGAACAAAAGAAGGGCATGTCTTTATATTATTAACGGTAAAGGTATTTAAAAAACATTGCGTCTAATCGGCTTTTGTGTTTGCCTCCCCCCACCCCCGCGGACAAATGGGCTTACAACTTTACACCCCCCCCCCCCCCCCCGCATCAGTGGCTCATGTTCTATTTTTTACATTTTGCTGTGCTATAATTGCCGTGTATAACATCTCATAATTAACAACGTGGGGGGGGGGGGGGGGGGCATGGAAGAACATGATGGGGGGGGGGGCAGAATACATTCAATAAAATATTTGAGAAATTCTATTCATTTTTTCCGTCGAATTGTTACCCCCCCCCCCCCTTTTTGCCATTTTGAGCTCTTTGGTTTTCCTCCATTCGAACATGAAAAAGCGAAATGCAGTAAATTAGTTTTGCATTTTCATTTTCTGTTAGCTGCTTTGTATATTGCTATTACCATAAAATGCAGCCTTATTAGCAAGTCTCGACTTTCATCCTATAAAAGCAAACAAAAACAGCTCTCTCTGCTTTGACCTTGAAACCAAATTGCGTTTGTTCAAGTTTAAAACCATGTTTTTGGACTTTGAAAGTTAAACAGAGGCTAGTCAAGACTTAAGTTGGTAGTACAATAAAGTATTGTATTTCTTTCTTATTACTCGTACAGTAACTTTGCATTGGAAACGATTTTATTTTCAATTATTTATAACTGCATTTTTCATTTTTTGTTAATTTTCTGCCTCAAAAACCAATCAGTGCTTTATTGTAAAATGCACAATCGAATCTTATCATGAAATAGATCATTTTACAACGAGTAATCGGAATAATTTAAGCGCATTTTACGTTTCTCTTTCAATGTAGTGTTAACGTGTAAAAACTGTAAAAATGAACTGTTTTTTTTTCTACAAGAGCGTTTTTGGCCGCACGATAAAAATGGAGGAATAGATAAATGCAATTTATATTAAATCCCTCCCATTATATCTCTTTAGTCATCATCTGCTTGTATTTGGTATTTTGGGAAATTAGGCGAAACCAAATTTTTCGCACAATTTTTTTCGCAGGCTAGTTGCATTTTTCTACAATTATTTTTTTTTAAAAAAAGCTAGTTTCATTTTTTTTGGAAAAAACTTCAAACTCTGGAAAAAAAGTTTGAAAAATTTCAGTTCTTAAGAAAAATTGAGCGAAATTAGAAATATAAGTTTAATCTGAAAAAGGCGTTGGATAGAATCATAACAACGAAATTTAGAAGATATAGATAAACTTTTATTATCATCTTCCATCATTTTTCTGAAAGGTGTACTCAAATCTATTAAACTCTACAATAACTACAATATTTTCGCCACATTGATACATTTTAAGATTGTTTTCGATTAATCGAGTTTTCTCCTAAAATATCGAAATACACCGCCCATTTAAATACCTAAACCTTGAAAATAGGAAATACCATACGACGTACGCGCGCTTTCGAGTGTATGCTCGTGCTTAATACCTGTTTGTGTATTAGAATTAGCGTTGTAAATATTTTTTTCAATGTGGCAAGCTATAAATATGACGTCATCAGCGTCCTTGGCGGTCTGAATAAAATTGTAAAGATGACAAGAAACTAAAACAATCACAAACAGATTTCAATCAAAAAGCAAGCCGAGCATTGAGAGAGCATAATGTATGCATTGACAGTTTCAAGGACATTATGACAAAAGCTTTTTGATGTACTTATAGATTTCCCTTAATTGAAAATAAATACAAGATCTCTTCATAATAAATACAGAATAGTTTATAATCGGTTTTTGTTGAGATTGACAGAAGCAGTGTTTAACTATTAATGAAAAAACTTTATTGTCATTGAGCGTACAAAGATAAGATGAGAAATCAACTCACAAAACTTGAAGAAGGTTAATCAAAATGACCACATGAAAGAAAACAGCAAAATTGAAAACTTTAGCCAACAAACTGTCGAAATCTTATACCAACAAACAGCAGTTGCTAACGGATGATTGATACAAGAAGGCAAGATTTAGTTACAAAATGACCCGAATCCAATTTTACGAATGCCGCATCTTCTGAAAAATGCCCAATTTCAATTTGGAAAAGCTGTTTTTGTTTATAATTCTTTAAATCATGGACGAATTACACATTGTATTAGGGGTCTAAGCAGGCGCAACTGCTGTGAAAATGGACGAGCACTTAATTCGATGTACCTGCAAACCTGGTGTGTTGGCCATAACACAACTGGTCTTAAGTTCTCGAAATTGGGCATCACTTATAAGCAGTTCTCAAGTTAGTTTTTGGTCCCCAAAGTTTTAATTCTCTAGCCAAGTATACGTTGTACAACTAGAGCTTATTGTCAAGCTTTGTCAAGCATATCTTATGGACAACTTACACTAGGTTGTTTTCTGTCAAGATTCTAACACAATGGTTTGATACAAGGTGTCAAAAACATTGAAGTGATTTTACAACTATCACCCCCTGTTGAGAGGCCGACTTACGAAACCGTGGTCGATCGATATCGGGTATGGAAAGACAGTGGTCGACCGATAATGGATATGATGAAATATTAGGTCGACCAATATAGGTCATGGTCGAAGTTTACTTCAACCGATATCAACCGAAACTTTTGATTGGCTTATAATGGTCAAGCTCATCCATGAGCAGGCATAATATGATCGAAAAAACCGTTGGGACAGAGCAACTGAATAATGAAAAAGAATTCTGATAAAGTTTTCTTGAGAAATAGCCTTTGAATAAAGTCGAAAAGTTGCCAAAAAATCAAGCATAATAATGGAGTTATTCTGGACAGAGCATGATAAAACAATTCGTTTGGAAATATGTGAAAACCAGCGACTGACAGTTTTCGAAGAAAGTTCTTCATAAGATGTTTTCAAAATATTTAAATCAGACCGAAATCACTTTTCAGATTACTCCAAAAATTGTTAACAAGATGAATTTTTGATGAAAGTTTGCTGAAATTCTGTTATTTGTTCGCTTTTCAAGTCTACAAAAATACTTCAACCAACAGTTGTTAGCTTTTTGACAATTAGGAAGCCCTACCCTAGTCTAGAGCTGGACATGTGAAAAAACCAATCGCGACCAAATTTGGCTATGATTAGACCATGCTGGATCCAAAAAAAAAGCCATGATATGAACTCTTCTCGACTTTATTAATCATCTGCAGTTTTGCTCGACCAAAATTTTGTCACACTGGACATTTGCTTGAGCCGAAAGTTTATGCTGGAACTTTGCTCGACCCAGGCTGGAGTTTTGCTGGACGAAACTTGGGCTCTGAACTTTTTCTCGACCAAAACTTTGAGGAGAAATAATTGGGTCGGGCAAAAGTCAAATCAAAAATCAAGAAAAAGACTTATTTGGGTTTTTCTACCAGGTCAAATCTATTGTCAAAACATGGTTGGAGCAAAAGGCCTGCCATGACTCTCTTTTTTAGTCTCAAAAATTGTAACTGATATTTTATTGCTCGCTTTTGCTTATATCGTAGTCAGCATGTATGGTCTTTCATTGTTTGCAATTTTGAAGAGCCATCAATCTACCGAAAGTATGCACTTGAAGAAATTATAGTCCTTAGCTCTGGGAGAGAAAAAACGGAATAACGCCACATTTTCATCATGTTCGCCACATTTTCAACCTAGTTTCATTCAATCAAGTAACGTGGTAATATAGTGCAGATGCCATAACTGCATTATCTTAAAAATTGAAGGTTTTCTTATGATCTTCGACATTTTTCCAACTGTGTTTTGAGTTGGACTTCAATGCTGCTTAGCCTTGCTCGTTGCTGCTTCATTATGCTGAGCAACAAACAAAAAATACTTCTTTCCAAACGCAGTAAAGCAGATTTATGAGAAGGTTTTTGCTCGACCCATGAAAAACCATGCTTTACCCAAAATCCCTAAGAAAGGACTTTTGCTCGACCCATGAAAAGACAATGCAATGGTCGACCATAATTTCCTACAAAAAGACTTTTGCTGGACCCATTAAAAGACTTTTGTTAGACCCTAACTAAGTACCTCGACCGTGTAATTTTGGTCAATATTGACCCCCCTTCTAGACTATTTGGTTCTTTTCATAATTCTAGGTCTGGAGTAGGGTATAAATATAAGAAAAAGACATATGATCAGATTTTAGGTCGACTTTACTGGATATGAAAAAACCGTGGTCGACCGATATCGGGTATGGAAAGACCGTTGGTCGACCGATATGGGATATGAGAAAAGACCGTAGGTCGATTTATGAAAAGACTTTAGGTGGACCGTTACTAGAAGGTCGACCGTGTATTTAAGGTAGGGAAAAATACGCCTCAGGTTGACTATAAAATCGTTTCATAAAGTCGACCTCTCAACTAGGGACAGGAAGAAGAATGACTTTTAAAAGTCTTAAACGGCTATATAACCGTTTACATTTATCGAGCAAAATTATTTCTTGGAACATTTAATTTGAAAAGCGGAGTAATCACGCCAGTGCTCGATTCTTGGCGTCTTTCTAGAGTTCATGTTTCTAGAGTTCATCTAGACTTAATGATTAATATTGTCCTTAGAGATCTCTCCAAGTACGACAATCTCATACTTTGCTTTTCTAAGTGGTCACTATGCTAGCAAAATTCCTGTTAAACGCTATATCAAGGTCGCAATTAGATGCCAAAAATCTTAAATACCACACTTAAAAGCTTGCATCAATGAATCGGTGGATCAATATATAGTCGTAAATGATCGTCGTTTGGGTAAAAGATCGGGAAAAATTTGAGCTTATCACAATTGGTGTCTGTGGTGTCTGGAATACTTTTGGTCCCATGCACTTCAATCGAAAACTTCAAGCTCCCATATGTTATCTTAAACATTTTAATCTCTGAATATAGTCAATTTAATATTGCATGCAAACATATCTACTTACCTGTTTTTGCAAGCCCGCCTTTTTGTATAACACCAAAAAGATACGCCATCAAAGCAAAAATTGTGGTATTGTATACGACCTTGGTCGCGGTCCACGTTTAAAATGACTTATGATGGGGGTCCATGACGGCTACTGGTCACCCAATGGTGGGGGGGGGGGGGGGTTCCTAAAGAAGGACGAGGAGGGACAAAATCTGATTATAAAAGGGCTTGAGCGGGCTAAAAAACCTGATCGTAAATGGCCTCTAACGTGCCCAAGTCCAATCATATAATTGGCCTTAGACTTTTTTGACAATTGGCAAACAACGCAAGGCTATATCTACGAAGTATGCTATAAACCTGCATAAGCATTCAATGAGGCATCAACAAATATTATATATAAACTCTGTCAGTTTCTCAAACCTTGTTAATTGAAATTAAAGAAACAGGCAAAACACCAGCATACGAAATCCTGCGCATTTTCTGCTTGTGCCTCCTAGCTTTTCGGGTGCATATTTGCACCTCCCAGATGCACGTGACATATTTTTATATTTTTACATAATAAGTTACTATGTAGTGACACAGTGAAACGTGCTTTGTATCTCGGGGGGGGGGGGAGGGGGAGGGGTGCACAAGGCACTGGGGGGCACAACCGGTAAAGATCAGTAAACTTTAAGGCATCAACACAATGAGCCTTGGGCTTAGTTCTTTCAAACCAAATAAACGCTGTTGTGACCCGATATACTTGCTTTATTTAGAAAATTTGTAATATTTGAATCCTGCCTTCTTGTGAAAAAAACAATTTCGAATTACTTGGCCAATGTCCGAAAAAATCAGGTATGCATACTCCATTTTGTCGGGCTCTATCACGACCCATCTTTTAAGATTAGAGTTGCAAGCGTGTGTGAAAACGAGTGACACTAGGCTAGTTTACTTCATTTTTGCTTCAAAACTGAATATACGTGCTCTCACTTTTCACAAAACGTGTTTTTGTTGATAGTGTAAAAACTTGGTACAATCCTTTTCTAAGAGCAACTAATTTCCGCATCAACAATTCCCACAGTTACAGTATTTAATTACCGAAATGAAAGATTTCAGAATTGTTCCTCGATACTATTGGATGATTTAAAAGACAATACGCTGTTTTACAATTACCCATAGCACTATTCAAAAAAACATTCGAGTCTTTCGATTCGGTCTCAATTAATTACTAAAAAAAGGCAACAAACTCTTAGGCTAACTACATGCTCAACAAGGCGGATATTTATTCGTTAATACTCGTCAAAAATGTAAGCCCATTCCGCGATAGATGCAGCTCATTTCTACGTTTTGTGTAACTAATTTCTATAGTCAAAAGTGGTATGTGAGTTGTGAAAAGCGGGAGACACGTTTTGGTCACCCGATTCCAGAAAACTCAAAATTTAGTCATATTTGTTTCACCGAAATTGACCGCCTAATGCCCACCTCCCCCCACCTTCACCACCACTTATAATTGTTCTGATCCATAGTGGGGGAGGAACCATAAACTCAAACGGGGTCTTTTTGTTCAGTCAATTTTGGCCGATCGATATATTAATTCTAGATAGTTGTAAGTGATATCATTAAAAAGCCCGTCCAGCGTAGAATACATTACTAAAAGTTATTAAGTTTAAAATATAGTGAACATTTGACTCCATTTTGTTGTTATTGTTCACATTTTCCATATTTTGACACAATTGCTTTTTGCCAATTTTTCCAAAATTTTGTTAAAATTTGTTTTAAAAAATATTTTAATTGGTTTGACCTCTAAACACAGAAAAGTGTTGATGAACAGTTTGATCCATTTTTTTTCGGCAAAAAATTGTTGCTAAATAATCTATAATTTAGCCTTTTTCCATCAAAATTGTCACAAAAAAGGCTTCTTAAGTCAACTTTGTTTAAATTTGCCTGATTAATACACCTAGAAACGGCTGACACAATCTTCTCTAACACCAGAAAAGGCTAGGTTTTACTTGTACAGCCTTTGAGAGTGTTCTCGAATTGAAATTTTGCCGGTATTTTGCTGATTTCACTCGATAGTTATGCAGAAAAAGTTTTTTATTTTTGATATACTGACTTTTGGTCAAATAATCATTATCCATAATATTCGGAACAATTAGGTGTCCCAAACGGACGAACGGCAATAGCAGGTCTTCTTTTAGTTTAATCGCTCTTTTTTAAAGCCCAAAAATATCAGATTGTAATCAATTGATGGTTTTTTGAATTGTTCTCGCATTTTTTTTAATTCTTATTTTCAATTATAGAAGCGTAAAATTAAAATCAAAGCGTAATAATGGCAGGTCTAAATTTTTTTCTAAGTAGTTTAAATGAAAAATTCCGGTTTCTTAATCAAAAACTTACGGTCGATTTGACTTTTGAAAATACATATTTTCAAAATGAATACTGGATTATTGAGCTTTGCGAATTTTTGTTCTCATTTTTTGGTCAACTTGTAACTTTAAAACAATAAAAACAGGTCTTTCTAATGGATTAAACTTTAAAGTTTTTGCGGTTTTACTTTTTAAGAAAGGCTTTTTCTGCTTTCATACTTCGAGTTTTCATATATTTTTTTTAATTTTGGACAATTTTCTGCCTTTGAGGCTCTTTTTCTTGTCTTGTCACTTTAACGACAGATCAGGTATCACCTTTTTGGCGTTTAAAAAGAAAGCACAATTGCGCAAATCAGCTATTCATCGAAAATGGTTAGGGTTTTAACTGCTTCGACACCGTCTTCTAGCAGAATTTAATGGAAAATTTGGTTGTTTTTTGTCGTTTTTTTGTAGTCGCATTTTGATTATTGCATAACCACAACCCTTAGCGGTATTTTATGGATGAATAAATCAGCTTATTTACTGATTTCAAGGAATAGCTACAGTTTTTCATTACTATGAAATCAAATGTTTTAAAATTTTATAGACGTGTTTTTTATAATTGCACATAACTGTACTCTTTTGTCTTTTTCTTACCTTGTTTTATTAATTGCAGTTCTTAAATATTGGTCAAAGCACAACATATCAATTGTATTTAATGCATCGTTGATTGCATTAACGACTTCAATACCCGTTTTACGCAAATGACAGATCTCCATAGCTTTTTTGAGAAAAGAAAGAACCCTTTGAATGATTTCTCTGGATAGCTAATGTTTTCATATCATTAAAATTAATAGTTTTCGAAAAATATATAAATTTTAATTTCAATTCTTGTTCTCTTTTAATACTTGTTACCTAGTAGCATTTTGCAGCGGTTACATATGTCATTATCGTTGTTCAAAAACGGGCAGCTTTAAAAAAAATTATTTGGAATAGATTATGGTTTTAACAGCGTCGTCACCGTTTTCTAGCAAAGTTTAAGGAATTTTTGTGTTTCTCGTCTGAATTTGTTGTTTGTTTTTGTAGACGAACAAAATATTCCTGATAATGACAGATGTCAATGTATTCAAATTAAAGTATGAATGATAAAAAAAACTGTTTTAAACATTTCTGCTGATATTTACTGGTTTCCAATATTTGAAGTTTTTGTGTTCAAGAAAACAAACTTATTTTTTAATTTTCAAAAAATCTTACATATTGATCAAAAATGATGTGTATAAAACGATTGCCTCCAACTCTAATCACAAAGAATGGTATATAATGCTACATTAGTGGGCCGATAAAACCTGCCATTATTAAGACTACGAGACAAGACGGACAACAAAAGTCAAATAGTAACAACAAACATTTACATATAAAACTCAATGTATAGTTTTTGAAAAAAAACTACATAATAACAAAGAACCATTTTGTTCTTCTTTGGTCTACTTGTTACCGAATCTTATCAAGGACTAGTCCCATGCTTTTTTCTAGTGAAGTACAAAATAATTTGTTTTGTTTAGGTTCTTTGTTATTAGGTAATTTATAATTTGATAACTCTTTGTTATTAAGTAGTTACATAATTTCATGTTATTATGTAATTTTTCAAAAAACTAGACAATGAGTTTTGGACATAAATCTTTGTTGCTGCTATTTGATTTTTGTTGTTCGTCTTGTCTCGTAGTCTTAATAATGGCAGATCTCACCAGACCACTAATTTGGCATTATATACCATTCTAAGTGATTTGAGTTGGAGGCAATCTTTTTATACACATTATTTTGACCGATATGTGAGATTTTTTGAAAGTTTCCAATCTCTTCCTCATTTGGTTGACAATTAAGCCAAAATTTTGGATTAGCGGGGTCGGAACATTATGTTGAAACGCACATTACCGAGCCTCATTATTATTGTAATACTTACTTGATAAATCATCGCGTGTCAGATCTCTCATAGCCGTCATTTCTTGAAGTTGTTTTTTCAAGTCTAGAATAAGCGAATCTTTTTCTTTGATTGCTTTCAGTGAAAGCTCTCTCGCTTGTTCTAACTCGTCACGTGACTTGTTTCTCTCAGAAATCATTGTTTGTTGGAACTCGTTCTCCAATTCCCTTGTTGCTTTTTCGTGTTCCGACTTTTTATCGAGAAGTGACGACTTAAACTTCGTGTTCTCTTTGTTTAACAAGTCGGCTTTGCTTTCGAGATCTTTAATTTGTTTCAACTTCGTTTGAATTTCGGAGTTCAGTTTGGTAATTTGATCTTTCGATCGCTTTTCGCCGGTTTCCTTTTCTACCGACAATTTGTTCACTTGACTCCGCAGATCGGCAACTAAATTGTCAAGTTTATTTTTCATGTCGTCGAATTTTTTCACACTGTCGTTTTTCTCAGAGAGAAGCTCGTCGATTCGTTGTTTTTCGACCTCTTCTCGCATTTTTGTGATTTGGAGTTGATGGTCATTTTTGAGGGTTTCGATTTCTAGATCTTTCGCTTCCATGTTTGAAACGTTTTTCGCCTTTGCTCGTTCAATGTCTTCCTTCAACCTAAAATATTACTTTATGGAAAACGGCTAGAAAAAAGTCGCCAAAAAACCGGCAAATTTCTAACAGCATTTATGACAGAAAAAAATAAATTCGAGAGCATTCAGATGAACACTGACTACATTTCTGATAACTCTCTTCTCAGTTTAAAAAAAACTTAGAGAACGCCTCGCTTTTTGTCGAGGTAAAGATGAATGTGCTAGTTTTGAATTGCCTTTCTTTTTTAATTTGTTTAATAATTATTCTTACATATTGACAAGTATCTTTCTTTTCAGAAAGCAGTGGAACAAATTTCGAAAGATTAATATATGAAAAAAACGCGACTCGTAAGAGCAATCCCATTTTGCCTAATGGATATTGCTTCAGTCACTTTTTTTCAACCATTGAATTATTCAAAGTTTCATCTTCTCAATGAGAACATATGAGTAAAAACACTCAGAAAATATCAACTATGCTTTTCCACCATACTTTAAAAATTTAAAATTTAAATGGAATGCGCCCGCCTTTTGATCCACTTTTCATTGACCTGAAAATAGCAAAAAGTTTTTAAAAAACTGAGAAACAATGCACTATCAATTTTTCTCCCTAACTCAGTGAACACTTCCTATAAAAGGTATCGGAGAAAATAAAATTAGACAAAAAAATATTCTTCAAATCTAGAATCATGAAATGAAACTTAGAGCAGTCAATTCTCAAAGCTGGCAAAAAGAACGGAATGATCTAACCTCGGCACTGAAAGATCTGATAACAAAATATTTTTAAAATTGTCAAAACTCCGTACCTTCAGACCTCTGTTGAAATTAAAAAATATGCAACAAGTGATTCACTCACTGCAGGACTAAACAATTTTCAAGTCAAAACTGTTATCTGGGATATTAATTTGGTTTCTAGTTGCTCGCTCTGGTTTTGCCCCCTTTTCTTAGTTCAAACTTTGTTACAGGAATTTTGTTCTAATTAACAAAAATTACTCCGATCATATACCATCTGATAATACAAGCCTAGCAGTTTTGTAACTATTTATGCAATCGTTTGGTAATATTCACTTTAACTGAAACTTTACGCGTCTTCACTAATCAAGAAAAATAAATGAGTTTTAACAATGCAAAATTTTGCAGCTAAAAATTATAAAAAACTTTTCTGAAACAAAAACAGTTCTGTCGTGGTCTCGAGCACGAGTAACATGAATTTTATTACATTACTAATTGAATTCAAAATAGCCTAAAAGTACAACAATTCACAGGTATTTATAATTACAATATCAGTATGAAAAATTACAGAACCGTCTAGATATAGATAAACTGATATTGGTTAATTTACACCTTAAGTATAAACAAGTTTTTCCCCTTGCCGTATATGGCAAGTATTAGTGCAGTTTTTTGCACTTAAGACATTCTTCTCCTAGCCTGAGAACGTGTCATTGATATCTACAGGGAGGATCATCGGGTTGGTTTATGCCCATCACTGATGGTGGTAAAGTCGAGTTAATCGCTCAAATTTATGGTTTATGTGCACTGTAGTATGAACAAATTTGAAGCAACGATTCAGTTCAAATTAGTAGCTATTAAAAAATTTCACTTCAGCAACATCAGGTAAGAAAGATTTGTTTATATCGAAGTTTTAACTTAAACTCTAAGTTCTGATCTTTGCACTATATCGCATCCTGCCTACTTTTTCAAGCAGGTTTGTAAAGATAGCTTCTCCAAATCTTTCTGGCTGTTATTTATTTCTGGTTGAAGTTCTTGTGGCCCCTGAAGATTGTTCTCTTTCAGTCACTGAAGTTTCTTCATTGGAGTTAGGTGATGCCACGTCTATATTGTCCCTACTGTTCTCAGATTGTAAGCAGTTTGCTGATCAGTAGATTCAGTCTGGATGTCATCAGTTTCCTGCCGTCCAATTTGGTTGTCACTGACAATCACTGTCTTGTTTAAATTCTCTGATTTGATGAATGAAGCGTTCATTACTTTGTGTATTGTGAAGGTAGCTGGAACTGTTGACGATGTGCTCGTTGATTTGAAGAAGACTGGTTCACACAGATCAAAATCAGTGACTGCTGGAAGTCTCACTGTCCGTCCTAGTATTAGTTCCACAGGAGTTTTTCCCCGCATCTTGGAAGTATTGCGGTGTGTCATCAGAGCCCACTGTAGGATAGCGCCAAATGAAACATTCAGATTTGGACTCCAGGCATGAAATGCCCAAATCGATATTTGGACCATTTGCTCGGCAAGTCTATTTGCTATTGGATGGTAGATGGGTGACTCCATCTTTTTAATTCCCAGTGATTCACACAACTGTTTTAGGTCACCGCTTACGAGCTTGGGACCATTTTCTGATACTAACGTTTTTGGTATCCCAAATCTTGCAAAGGTTTGACTCAAGTACACATTCGTTGTTTGTGGGGTTCTACTTCCAGCTGGGAAAACTTCTGTTCAATATGATCCCTTGTTTACTATTCCTAAGATATACCTTGGTCCGTAACGGAACCCTCGTCCATATGGAGTCGTTCTAAAACTTCTGCTTCTTGCCAAGTAGATACTGTTTTCCCCAGGCTGGGCCTTTTTTCTTGATATTCCTTACTTAGCGAAGAACATCTTGAGTGTTGTCGATCCGCCATGCTACCATTCGGACTGTTGTTTCAGTTGAATTTTTGCCTTGGTGTGTCTCATGAGCTTTGGCCATTACCAAATGTCTTAGTTTGGGTGGAATGAAAGGCACAACTCCTCGAAAGATGATTCCGTTGTGGATAGTTAAGGTATCTTTCTGTTGTTCAAAACCTTTCTCTGCTTCTGAAAACTGTTTACAGTTTCCGATTTTTAGTCTTTTGATGACATCTTGGAAGAGTCGACTCGATCCCAGTTCAGTTACAATGTCTGACTGGGTCACCAGGTCGGATTGGACAAAACAGATATTGTCGAGAGCAAAGTACTGGAATGCATTTGTGACCTCACTTGGTTGCATTGGCTCTAGGATGCCCTGTCGCACCATCGTCTCAAGTTTGTCCTTGACCCTGTCTTGTAGAGGTAGAGGTATCTTTCTAGCTTTGCAGAACATCGGCTGTGATCCCGGTATGAGTTTCACATGCGCTTCGTATTCTTTGACAGCAGGTAATTTTCATCACACACTGTGTTGATGTCTTCTTGGGGTAATATATCTCTCCCAAGTAGTCCAAATTCTTTGTCGGATTGCACAACTGCATTTGTTGTTGCATATTGTTGCTTCCGTTCCATTCAAATCAAATGTTAGTGATCCCAGAAGGGTCAGTTCATTACCATCATAGGCCTCAGGACGTCTGATTTCCCATCTAACTGAGGTTAACCAAGCTCAGTCGAGAAGAAAGATGATATCACAGTACTATCAGCACCGGTCTCAAATCGCCTTTTTGTTTTCTGGCCTCTGATTGTAAGGTACTCCTCTGTCGCTGACATGTTAAACACATTTTCGCGTGTATAGTACATTCCCACATCCATTTCGGAAGATGTTTGAGCAGACAGCTTACCCTCTTCCCCGCAGAAGGTGTTGTGCTGGTCGTACTTACCTGACCTAGGCTGGGCTTTGTTTTTTTTGCACATTTTCGCAAAGTGCCCCGCCTTTTCACAGTTGTTACATTTCTTGTTCGAAGGCGGACACGGCTGGCTACTGTGTGCCTCCCCTCCACATCTATCGCACAAGTGACCCTTGCCTTTACTACCAGTGAAGTTTTCACTCGTTTTCTTGTAGGTCTTTTTGAAGTTGTATCCCAATTCTTCCTTTACCATAACCTGTTTATCAGCTGTTGAAGAACTCGCAAAAGCCATTGCTTGACTTCTGAACAGTAGACTTTCTGTCATTTCAAAAAGATTCAACGTTGGTTTAGCTTTGATGCCATCTAATAGACCTAAATTTGCCTTAAGGTTTCTCAAACCTGAGATAAACTTTATTTTTACCAACTCCTCCTCGGGATTGGACAGTATTTTTAGTGTCTCGAAGCCACAATAGCGTACTTCGTCTCTTAAGCACGCTAGAAAATCATCAAACGGTTCTCCAACGCCGTGGAAAACGGACAAAAATTTAACCCTTTCTGCCAATATAACTCTCTTTTTGGAGAAATATAGTTTTGAATTACTAGTCTGATCCCCTTAAAAGGAGTGTCTAATAATTTCTGAGTGCTCATAAGGCTCCTAAGTTTCAGGCGTGCGTTTTGTCAGCGCATACTAAGAAAAAGATTCGTTACCTGTAGGTCCGATATTGTACCGTCGGTGTTCATTTTATCTTCTTTCTTCCCTGCGCGACATTTCGCCGCAAAAGACACAATCCACGCAGTACAAGATTCAGTAATTGGCAGGTCAAAAATTTGTCCGTCGATCACTGGTCTGGACACCATTGTCATCGTCTCGAGCACGAGTTACAAGAATTTTATTACTTTACTAATTGAATTCAAAATAGCTTAAAAGTACAACAATTCACAGGTATTTATAGTTACTATCAGTATAAAAAATTACAGAACCGTCTAGACATAGCTAAACTGATATTGGTTAATTTACACCTTAAGTATGAACAAGTTTTCCTTCTTGCCGTATATGGCAAGTATTAGTGCAAATTTTTTGCAATTAAGACATTGTTCTCTTAGCCTGAGAACGTGTCATTGATATCTACAGGGAGGATCATCGGGTTGGTTTATGGCTATCACTGATGGTGGGAAGGTCGAGTTAATTGCTCAAATTTATGGTTTATGTGCACTGATAAACTTGTGGTATGAACAAATTTGAAGCAACGATTCAGTTCAAATTAGTAGCTATTAAATAAACTTACTTCAGCAACATCAGGTAAGAAAGATTTGTTTATATCGAAATTTTAACTTTAACTCTAAGTTCTGGTCTTTGTGCTATCTCACAAAGTTATTAATTGTCATTTGCGCCCATTTTTAACAAATTCATCGTAAAAATGAAATGAAAAACGCCGCACTTTTATTACTTCATTCTTAAAATTAGAACTTTTTATTGTTTTTTGTTGTTTTCTTTTTTATATTTATTGTGTGTCTCTGCCAAATAATGGTAGGGTAAGTTATCGATTAATATAATTTTTAAAACATTTTTGAAAAACAAATTGTGAAGTCATGTTTTAGCATTTGGAAAAATTTAATTTTTTGAGTTTCTGCATTTATTGTCCTCAGGTCTGTGTCTATGTAAATGTATTTCTTTTCCGCATATTCTACCAGTTGTTAGAATAAATTCCTTCCTATTGTAAGGTCTTTTGTCAGTAGTGGTCTTGGAGTCGCAGTTTGTCAAGAAGCAGTTCTTTCACATTTTATTAAATCAGTTTTCATTAATTTTGGTTTTCCCCATGGTATTTTTTCATTTAGTTTTTAAAAAGGATTAGTATAATTTGATGTGAAGTTCACTTTCGTTGCATACTTTTTTTTCGTTTTAAGCATCTCGCAATAATTTTTTTCACAAATTGACCTACAGCTTTTCTATAGGCAATTTACTGACACTGACACGGCACGGCGCTTGGAAATTTTACGAATTTGAATTTCTTTTCAGTTTCTTTTTCTTTTATAATTGTTGTTTAGCTTGTTTATAGCAGACGGTGGATTGGTCACAAATTAAGCGCAAGATCTGTTATTCAATTTTCTGCGAATAATTCTTGAGAAGCGGCTTTTTAGCTTCTTGTAGGGAACTTTGTGAAAGAATGTTTGACTTTTTTCTTTCCTTTGCAATCCATTTCCTACTTTTCTAATGCATACCTTGTTTCTGTTGTTTTTTCTATCAGTTGATAGTCTTTTATAGAACATAAACTTTCGATGTCAAAAGTTCAGGCAACTAGTATTTTTGGAGTCGCAGCTAGAGAAGACTTTTTATCGGATATTCCATCAGTCTTATTTCTATTTAATATCTACTTTGAATCGGTTCCGGAGTCTTCCGGCTAAGCTTTTTTCGTTAATTTTACCTAATAGATAGAGTACTAATCATTTATTTTAGTCAATTTTGACACCCCAATTGTTTTTATTTTCGAGAGTAACATTTCAAAATTTTTTCCTAACAGTTAAATCCTCCGAAATCTTGACTAAGGCTCCTAGGAAAACATCTTTGCTCGGGTCTCCGAGTAAGAAAACTGACATTAAGGAAAGTACAGCAATTAATTTTAAAAAGAGTTATTGATCTTTAGTTTCAAATTTTCAACTTCAGTTAAATCAATCGTGGCAAATTTAATACCCATATTTCTGATTTAATAGGCCCGCATATTTCTCAGAAATAGCAGGCTTTCATTTTATGGATCTTTTCTGTTTTTGCCCCCCCAGTCCTATATAACCAGGCTGTTTGCACCCCCCAAATATGTACTTTTTTGTCCTTAGAGATCCTTCAATTTAGGCACAATAACGTGCCGGCACCAGCACAAGATTGGATGGATTTTTGTTTCCGGTTATCAAAAAAATTAGTGTCATAAAGCCAATCCTATGGAATATAAGCGCAAAAATAGTAAAATGACGCATTATTCTTTGTCTGCTTACATTATAAGCAAAATTCAATTACCGTATACGTCTTAATTTCAAAACTTCGCTGCATAATTAAATTGTAAATGCCGTTTGTGCGTAATTGTATGTAATTGTATAAAATCCAAACAATATGCTATAACATGCGTAAGTGGGGGGTGCAAATGGACGTGGGGGGGCAAAAACAGAAAAGATCCCATTTTATTAGTTCTACTTTCACATTAGGCTAGTTCCAATTTAATATAATTGCTTGCAGTAACTAGGCTAAAACTGAACCTGCAATTATCTGGTGGGTCTATCACAATATTGTGACGCCCAGTTCTTTATAGTGTAAAGCTGTATATAGAATTAGTTCTTTAGTTAAGTATGGTTTATAAATTAGATGAATTGCAATTCGGCTTAGTTCTACTTTTGCAAACAGTTATGATTATTCACACCTATATGTAAAATCAACTAAGAACTGATTCTGTCTCGGATAGCCGAAATTGAGATTTCCTCCGTTTCAGCCGATAATTTCTATGCTATTGAAATAATTTGCTCTGGTTTTACATTTAAAATAAAAGCGTTTATTTTTTAGCACAGATCAAAAGTGTTTAATAAGATTTAATACATCCTTTTTCAAAATTAAAATGCAACCTCCTCTTAATGATTTTGAACCAAATTTTCCCTTGGATAAAGGGAATCGAATTTGTGACCACATCTGCTAAGTGATACATAATTTAACACTTTGTTCAAATCGTCTGTATGAACAAAAGGTATCTTTAATACGAACGGCCTTGAACTGGGAATCTACACATGAAATAAATTTGTATTCATGCTTGGAAAGAATATGAACGCATGAAATGCGCATTTAATAATTGATGTTCAAATTTCAACTCCAGACATCAAAGCAACTAAAACACACTTAGGCCCAGACAGAACAAATACATGTTTACATGTAATGAAAATAAAAACGAATTATTATTTTAGCACTGATTTTATAATACACTATGTTTTACTATACCGAAACTAAAACGCAGAATGTATTGATTTATAACCGTCTGTAAAAAAGAAAACGGCAAAATAATACGTGTAAATGCTAAAAAAACTAATGTTATGGCGTTTGTATATTGTTTCATGGTTAAACTGTTAGCGGTATATTTGAATACGACTGCAAAGCCGTAAAAAGATAGCATTTTCTCAAACCGATACAAGCTTTTCAAGTACTGAGTATGCATGGCAGTACATAATAAAATAATCTCAAAACTTGCTATAAAACGACCATGTTAAAAAAAGAATATAACTGGCTGCATATTTATGAGCAGCGAGGTACACTTTCTTTAAGTACTGCTTTTTTATTTTCTTTGGCTAGAAGAAAAGTCTTGAATTTATGTGATCAGGCGTGATAAAATAGTAGCACCAGCTGGTGATTCAGGCCTCTTTGAAACTCTACATTTGAGAGACATAAAATTTAAATTTAAACAGATTGGTAGAAATGATCTTCCATAGCAAAAAAGCAAAAATTTTATCACAATGAAAGTAGTCACGAAGAAAGAAGTATAGGAGTAGGGGGGGGGGGGGGGGGGGGGGGGGGTGCGGAATGGATCAGGAAAAGTAAAAGTCGGCATTTGGCATTTCGCATTAAAAGAGGCGGCATAATGTTTGAAGGAACATTTTGAAGAAACTATAAAAAAAAAGTTAAAGGCGGTATTTTGTGACAACACATGAAAAAGTAGTAGTTAAAAAAAACAAATGAGCGACAAGTTGACGACTTCGGGTGCAGCCGCAGTTGAACTACTCGGGTTGGACTTCCACCAGTAACAAACACAACTAAGATCATTTGTGGTTCCATGTCAGACAAAAAATTTTGCTATGATCTTGTAATATTTTCCAAAATTCAAACGAGCTTACTAAGAAATGTAAAGCAAGGCAGCTCTCCTGGAAATTAATCTTTCCGAGACCTAATATTTACAAAAATTGCCATCTGCTAGAGCAGGGGAAAGTTTGTCTTAAAAGCGCTTTTTTTAGCTATTTATGGATACCGGTATATTTTTAACTCCGTGTGTAGGATTTTCTCAGTGCTTGTTACAATCACTCCAACAAAAAATAAACGGGATATTTGATAAGCTACCTTATCTATAGGTTACTATAATTCTCAATGTAGCGCGCATAAGACTTGCCAAATACTAATTTAATTACTTGGATTTCTGAAAAAAAAGTTAGGAATGAAATAAAATTAATTAGGAAAGGTTGGGAAGGACGGAGCACAATTATAGAGAATGTATATGCCTTATCATACTAGTGAATGATTAAAATTTCATGTTGAGTGGTTTGAATGGTTAAAATTAAAATCTGATGATCAGAATCAACAGAGTAATTACACTCTAAAAAATGTCTATGTGACTTTACCTGCAACGTTTGCAGGTAAGCAAAATTGCGGGTAATATTACTTGCAAAATGACCTGCAAAAATATGATAATATTACTTAGAATTTACTTAGAATACGTTACCTAGAATTTACCTGCAAACACAAACAACAATATTATATTAAGTATGTACATTTTGACGTGAAAAAAAAACATTCAAAAACTCCGGTTGAAGTTTGCAATATTATTCCTCAGTGGACGATTAGAAGGATACAAAGTAAGTCCGAGCAGAAAACTAGAAAATTTCAGCAGGAAATTATACCCCATTAGCTGCAATCACTGCTGTCGGTAAATAGTTTTTGACATGCTCCACTCGATTTTTTATCATTGTTTGTATGGTTAAAATTGAGAAAATTAAGTGGTGAAGCAAATTTTGAAAACAGAACTCCAAATTTCCTCGGTATTTTCACCTGCTGTTATATACGCTGCTGACGTAGTTCCTGCTAAGTGGAGCAGAAGGAAAATCGCTGCTTAGTTCAAAAAAAATTGAGGGAGAGAGAGAGAGAGGGGGGGGGGGAGAAGGCGGCTTAAGCTGTGCTCGTTTTTGACTGTTTCTGATTTCCTTCAAGTAGCAACCTTTAGGCTCATATGTTTTAAACTGACTCAAAACAAACAAATAAAACTTTGAGGTCTAAAAAGTTTCCTATGACTGGGCAAAAACACGAACACATATAAGAACTCCCTATTAAATTCCAATTTTGTAAATGAAATTTTAATTATGCAGAAAAACTCCATCGGCAATTGACGAATATGTAAAAACTGCAGCCTCCTTACCGTAAATTCGAAATGCTAGACAATAATGGAAAATTTTCCGTGGCTTGCCATGGGAGCAAATATTGATAATTCTTAAGTGTTTATTTAACTAAGTAACTTTGTTATATCTCTTTATTTGTGTTTTTAAGGTTTTAGAGCTTTTTATGCGGCATCATGTCAATATTTAATCCTCCGTGATTACTAAAGTCCAAAAAGTCAATGTTTATAATTAATGTTTGATTTCTTGTGGTGTAATCAAAGGATTGCAACACAAAAAGACACTGAACACGGATTACGAATACACAGCCGACAGAGTACCGGAAAGAACTGCCTCGAAAATTGTAGAATTTGAACTTTATAATCAAAATTGTTAGAACTGCTGGACTGCTAAAGAGAGAATACTTCTTTTTCTCAAAATCTCAGAATAATATTTTAGCCTCAAATAGAACAGTTACGTGCCAGTACATAGTAAATCATGAGTGAAAAATAAGGCAAATGAATTTTGGGGCTTGCAAATAGAATGCACCCACTAAGCTGGGGGCACAAACACAATAGATCTCCAAATCCTTTTTGAGACAAAAAACCGTGAATAGATTAATAATAATCGCACCAATCAACTCAAGGCTGTCAACAAACCTACAATCTTTAAAATGCGTTTGGATGCTAGGAAAATTGCAGGACTTATTTCTGGAGCTTTTCTGTGTTATATGCCTTTATTATGCAAAAATCTTGAGACCGTTTGAAGTTTTAACTCTGCAACTGATGCGTGTGGCATTTTCAATGTCAGACGTGAATTGTCTTGAGTGAAATTTCACGAATGACATTGACATTTCAATTTTTATAACTGTCACGGCGAATAATTTTTCATGTAATGGGAGGACAACGTTTTTTTTAAACTAAAAACATACTTTTTTATAATAATAATTTAGACATTTTGTGCACAAAAATTTTACTTGCGGCAAGCCACACTTTTTACCTTCAAACCAGCCGTACAAAATTGCCCAGTACTCAAAGTAACCAATAAATCCAAGTTTGCCAAAAATGTATCAAAGACAACGAAGAAAACTGAACGGAATGAGGCAGCGTTGTTTGAACAAAGCGAGAATTTTGCCTGAAGCATCTACTCAACAAAATTTTACATGGGATAAATATTCAGTATTACATCTCGATTATTGCAAGAAACTTGGTAACTGCTAGGAATTAGCAACAGCGGACAGTGGTCACAAACATGGAAAACGAAAAACTTGAAAATTTTAAAAGCAGTTTTAAGTTAACCGGACAGTTGTCTACCAATTTTTTTCAATTATGAAACATGAATTTGTGATTGGCTTCTGGTCTTAATTATTTTGAGTTTATTTGGACATAATGATTAGTTTTGTTTCGGTCAAATGCTTTCCAATCACGTAATATTGAAAATGTTTAATCAGATTTGTTTTTCTATACGCATAACTCCAATTTATGGTTCAGCTTGACACAAATATGCTCCTTTACCAGAGAAAAGGACTGCTGTTACTGTACTTGAGCTAGGTCTTCTACCAAAAACAACGCAAACAATAAAAATGGTGCAAAACGGACTAATTAAAAATTCCTAAAAAGTGTTTTTCTCCAATTTCTATTCAAATTATTTAAAAATTCGTTTTTATTGATCATAACATTGACAAAAACAAACAGTTTTCCCAAACTCTTATAAAGCCAAATAACGGAGTACAGAAGCCCTAAACTGAAAAGCCAATGCAAATTTGCAGCAACTTAATAAGTATCCACAAATTAAGTTTAATTTCAATTTTCGTTTTGAAAAATAGATCTATATATCTAAAGATATATCTGTAAAATTTTGGACTTCGGAAAAGAGATAAAAAAAGATATTTTAGCATCGTTAATTTTCCTGTTTACAGAAAAGTTGTGTGTGGAGAAATTGCCGGCTTTTAGACATTGTCTTATAATGAAAAACGGATTGCTAATGCTGATAGACGACGGATTGCTAATGCTCTACATACCCTAAAACGCTCGTATCTTAAGCCTGAGAGTTCTGTCATAGTCAGAGTTCTGGATCGGCTCCATAATTGTTGCTGTTTGCCCCGCATACTTACCTTGCCTCCAAAATCATACTAGTTTTCATCCTTTTTTGAAAAAAAATTATGACGACTGTGGTGACGATCAGAGAAATTAAACGATTTCTGGTTTAATTTCAAAAAGTTAATTGCTTTAAGCAATCACTCAACATAACGATATGTGTAGCATTAACAGTAATTTTTCATGTGTGTATTAAAGAAAACTGATTTGTTTTGAAATGAAATATTAAAAATTGTGGCGCCATGCTTCGTAAAAAAATGGAACTATTTGAGCATCGACCGTTTTGTTCATGAATAAACAAAAACGCGCGAAAATTTTAACAAGGAAGCTCGGCAATGCACGCTGGCGCATAATGTTGGACCCCGCACTTATCCACATTTTGACAAAGTTTTTTAACAAATAAGAAAGAGATAGGAAACTTTAGAAAAATTACCATTAGAAAACCATTGGCAAACAATTTAAAAAATTGTTGAAAACTGAAACCACTAAATGAATTAAATAACGCAGCATTGCATGACCGATAACACCTGTTATTAAAATTACTAGAACACACGACAAACAGCAATCAAAATAAAAAAAAACAGCCGGAAGAATTCCGGAAACGACTCGAAGGAGAAAATTGTCCGTACTTATGACTAAACAACTAGAACAACTATTGTGAACCCTGGCTGAACCTCCACAAACGTCATAAACAGTTTAAGGAAGAATAAAAACGGCATTCAAAAACAATTTGAACAAAAAAACTAAATGAATAAAAAAACATAATGAGTTGTTTTTAATAGTACAAGAAAACATAAAGCCGAGTAAATTTTCTTTGCAATTAGAGAAATCAAAAGCTCGCAAAACAAATGGCAAGTCACAATAGGCTAAGAAACTTGTCTAAGATTAATACAAAGAAAAACTCAAAAAAAATGGTTTGAAATTTTTCAATTTTCTAAGAAAATGATTTATACCAAGAAAACTTTAGTCAATTGGTAGCTGAATACTCCTTAAGTAACAAGCTTCTACTCAAATCTTACTTAAAGTATGGAAACAAAAACATAGGCAAAAAAATCATTAAATTTCGTTGAAAAATCAGCAAAACTGATCAAAAACCTCCAATTTAGCATTAAACTCAAATTAACTACTTGAAACCTTCAATTCCTATCAAAACAAGCCTAAAACTAAAACAATATCATAATCAAACCTCATAACCATCAAAAATTGCAAAAAGCTGCTTTTTAAAGCCGCACGCGAACAAAAAATTTTCGCTCGCTTAGAGAATATTTTTTTACACATCAATTTCTCGCCCTCTCAAAAACAGCGGCATGAACAAAAACCACTCTGTTTGCTCCGCTCTTCACTTTTGTTCAGCACCAAAATCACTCCAAATTTTTTCACGGGTTTCATTTCCCGCTTCAAAATCACTGCAACAAAATTGATTTTAAAAAAGGACTTCTCCAATACTCCTCGAGTCGTAAAAACCTATACGTACCTATAGGCCCCTCTGCTTAACGAGATCACGTAACAAGTAGACAAAAAGAAGATGAAAAAAGAACAAAGATCAAAAATCCACTGAATTTTTGAAACAAAATAACTTCATAATTCATAACGAAGATCGGCTTTCAGCTCAGAAATACTTGATAACCTCACATGAAACTCCATAGGAAACCAATAGGTCCTGCATATAGTTAGGCTAAGTCATAAGACTAAAAAACAACACATGCAGGCAAGACTCAAAAACCAGAAATAAGTTACGCACGCAAACACAAATTGTAGAAACACTTAAAATCATCAGTTGTTAACTCAAAAAATATATAAGTTCACTTCGGCCTCCTTTGGACGTCAGTGGTGCCGATTTGGTGAGAGCCGATGTTTAAAGACAACAAAAGGACCACAAATTCTTACCAGAACCAAAAACTCAAAAAACTTTTATAAAAACTCAGTTTCAAAGCCGTAAAAACATCAGTTAAAACGCTCAACCAGTCAAATAAAAATCCGTGTTTGCTTCAAATGAAAAAGGAGGCAATTAAATTGATGAATGAAGTTCACAACAAGTCTGATATTTTTGTGAGCAAATAAAGGCAATCCGTTAAAAGCGTTGAACACTAAAGGCCTTCAGTTGAACACATAAAAAGTTCATTTATACCTCCACAGAAAACCACTGAGATCTTTAATTATTCAGAATATGTAATACGACTACAAAACGATAATCCAATAGAGACAAAAAACAAAAATTCAATCAAAAATTTACAAGAAAAACGTCCAAGTCATTAAAAGCGTAAGAAATTTACTGAAAACAATTGTTCTAATAAGCCTTTATTCAATGGCAATCGGATCTGTTTCTCAAGTTTTAGTGGGACAAGAACCCAAAATCTAACCTCAAAAACAGGCAACTATCCAAAAATTATAATAGTTTTCGTTATATACTTGTCGTATTATCAAAGTATAAAAACATATAGTTAAAACACAGAACAACGAAATGTAATAACATGGTTTGGCTCTACCATGAATGGGCCCTGTCATCAATGGGACCAAGCTTCCAGTTGATCAAATTAAGAACGAAAAATTTATAAAATCAAAAATTCTTTGATACATTTTTTAAAACTATAATTACATTTAAAGTTATAAGAGCCATTAATTAAAAAAAAGCCTTACAAGGTCTTACTTTGACTCCAAAAAAATTAGGACCGGTCCCTAATGACATTAAGCCACAACTTGACTGAGATGGTGTTCAAAAAGTGGCAACATCCAAAAAATAACTGATAAATTTACACACACACACAGACACACACACACATATATATATATATATATATATATATATATATATATATATATATATATAAATACTCAAAGACATAAGAGCCTTTAGGTGTAAATTAAAAAGCATTATATAGGCTAATTGCCACATTTTTATAACGCATTAAAAAGTTTCACTAAACCCTCATTAGATAGCCAAATGGACCTTTGACTATTGAGACTGAGTAAATAAAGGCAAATTCAAAAAATCATTAGAATTTTGTGAAAGCAATGTTGGAACCATAATAAGCTTGAAATTTTCTCTGAAAACAATATTTGATAAAATTTGTTCACTGGAACATTCGTTCGAACTTATATGGTATCTCTCGTTAATCAAACTTCTAAAAAAGATTGGTTCAAAACTGGCATGAAAAAAAAATGCAAAAATCAGATTTTCTTTTATTGTAAAAACCAACAATGAGACCAAAACTGGCCTTGCTATTGTTGTAATCGACCGAAAAATCGACAATTCACAATCTCTCTTCTATCTTTTAGAATAAAACCAATACCACTCGAGTCAACAATTTCTAACTCCTCTGATAAGTCCTCGGAGAAAACGAAATGCGAGAAAATCTTTTTAATTTGATATGCTAAGCTTGACAAGCCTTTTAATAATACCACTGCAACTCTGTATGATAAAAAAATCGATCGGCTGAAATTGGCCGAACAAACAAAACCTAGTTAAACCTTATGTTTCTCCACCACTAAGGTGGCACAAGAAGGTATTCCATATGTGTAATAGTTGAACATAAATATTTGTTAGTACATAATAAAGCATGAAACCACATGCTAATACAGAAACGTCTCTCAGCTAATTCATTAGCCCACATACTGCAAAAAAATGAAGTGATTGATTTGGTATTAGATCATCACCAAAAACAATATAATACTCGCAAGTTAATTGGAACAGTAAGAAGCAGCTCCGTTTATTCTAAAGCGAAATTGACAACTATCATACAGCAATGACTGAAAGAATGGAAACTTTGACACTTCAAAACTGAAGATTTTTTTTAAAAATCTTTTTCGGTATCTTCTGTTCTTGACACGAACCTAATCTATGTCATACTGACACAAAAAAAACGCCTATTACTGTCGTAAGAATAGAGAATATACATCCTCCAACTTTTTTTTTATTTTTGTACTCAAATTTTTCACAAATACCGTACAGTGACATAAATTACTCTAAATCTTATATATCAAAATTATAGATTTTTTCAAAATTTAGAGAAATAGATTAAAACTCCGACTTGTTAAAATCATTTATAATATACGAACGCACGCAAATCCCGGAGAAATAATTTAGTTTAATTAACAAAATTAGCTGAATATATTAACATTCATAAAGGTTAGTAGAACTTTTTGATAACGAAACCGATAAAAGAACTCGGAATAAAAGAGGAAAGTCAATTTTTTGATACTTTGAAATCGTTTTAGAAATACTTATCAAAATTGTGTTAATTTTGATTGTATTTCAACACGCATTTATCTCACAACCCTTATATTTCTTGAACAGTAACTTATAATACTTAGCATGTGGAAAAATGTTTGCCCAAATAATCAATTGATATCTCAAAGCATCTCTGGTTATTGTGGAATCGTGCATCTATGTCGCAGCTGCGAATGAAGTAAATTTAAAAAACAAAATAAAAAATAGAAAAAATTAAAATTTACTGGAGATCGCCCTAAATTTACAGCGATCAAATAAACAAATAGAACCAACTTGAGCTTGCTGCATCTAAAAACGAATTCTTTCAACAGAATGTAAGAGTAGAGAAAATTGATTGCTTAGCGCAAACGAAATTTGTTTAACAAAACAAATTAGAGATAAGTCAAATGTGGACGACATTAACAACAATTTAAAACATATGCATCAATTGAGCATATTCATTTTTTGCAGTTGGTTCTGCCCTTTTAAAATAACTCAAAATCGACTTTTAAAATTTAGCTTTTGTCTCTTAATATTTCTGTGTTCCCAGTTTTTTGGTGAGAACACTATTTATCTATTTTCTACACCGCAGAATGAGAGGGAAACACGCTTTAGCAACTTGGTTGGCTTATGAGTTGTCCTGAGTTACTAAAATGAGCGGAAATATTATTTCCGATAATTTAAGATTAAAACATTTTTTGACAGAACAAAATTTTTGAAGTTTTGCATCAATTTCAGTTTTAGGAAAATATAAAGTGATATCATTTCTCAGGTTCCATTTGGAAAATTTGCTCAAATTTGCAATTACTTGAGAAAATTTTGAGCGTTAATAATTCTGAGCGTCAAGGAAGAAAAAAAAGAGATTAAAAGCAAAGCACCTAACTTTTCCCATACAAAAACAACAATATAGAATATCTTCAGAACATATCAAAATTTTTTCTGAGTAAAAAGTGGCTTTGCAAATAGTTTTCAATCTTTTCAAAACAGATTGAACAAAATACCAGCCATCATTCAAGTATTGTCACTTTGTGTGAGAAATTCTTGCTTCTTGCAGCGCCAAAGAGCAAACAAATAAAAAAAATAGCTTCATTCAAACTATTATCTAGTAACGTAAAGGGTCCACTTAGCAATAAGACCATTAAAAACCTTAGAAGTTAAAGCAACTAATATCAGATCAATACAGATTCTTTTTTGATGTTTTCTTCTTTTACATTTTGTAAAAACCATATTGAGCGAAGTTCAAATCGAAAACGTAAAAAAGTCCAATAATATTAGTTCGAAAGTAATGGGCAGAACCTTTTCTATTTGAGCTGACATTTAATTTCCGTTAACTCATATAAAAGTAACGAACTCTGAAAACCTTTACCGTTTTTACCAACCCAATAGTGACCAATTTTTGCTTTGCTACAGTATCCTTTTGCAGGCGGCAGTTTTTGAACAGCTTTTGATCTCCGAACTTTATTCAGACATAAAAACCATATATGATTGCATCTTGAAAAGGTTATCATTTTAAGCTTTCCTGAGGCATAAGCGCAAATTCGAAAATTGACCAAACTGTGCAAAAGAAGGGAAAAAAATCGTCTGAACTTGGTCAACATGAGAAGGGCTGAAACAAAAAAGTTGGAAAAGTAGAGAATTTTGATTGAATCGAGATTTTAATAAATCTTTTGTCCAACATTTTCCTGTTTTTCAGTTCATTTTATGCTCTCTGACATTACTCAGATGCTTGGAAGAAAATATGAACCTGCCTTGAAAATTCTTCAGCGTTTAACCAATAAAGTTAGGCATGCGTAAAGAATTGTGTAAATTAGGTTAGGAATTTTTTATTGTAGTTAAAGATAAGGATGTAAAAAATTGCCCTCATCCAAAAAATGAGGAAGTTATCTTTTTCAAAACAAAAATATTTGTTTTTATCAAAATATCAATTAATTAACAAAAAAGTGGTTAGTAAAATGAATTTTCAGCAGAATAACTAGTTACCGATTATCTTAAACCAGTTCCATTATTAGAATTTTTATGGATCAATTTTCCCCGAAAAAAAAACAAATCCAACTTGGAACAAATTTGCGCTAATTAACAGTACAAGAATTGCTGACAGGAAGAGAATTAAGAGACGTAAGCCTATTAGTTTTATGTCAAATCCTACTATCAACGCCAACCACGCGGAAAATGAAACAAAGGTTGATTTTCAGTACAAAATTTTATAAAAAGATGCCCCTTTTTCTGTAAACTTGAGAGAAATGAAATAAAATTTAAGTTTTGATCTTTAGGAGTACCAAATGTTAATCGAAAACAGAAGCTGTTTTCATAATCAAGTATTTGGATTGACGTCCAGTTAAACCAGGACAAATAGTTTACCGATTACCTTCAAACGACTCAAAAATTAAAATTTTTTATGGACCATGTTTCTCCATGGAAACAATTAGTCTTGAGCCAAATTTGCGCTGATTACCAGTACACGACTTGCTGACAGCAAGCGTTCCGTAAAGTTACAAAAAGTCTCTTTTTGGTTAAGGCGATTAGTTTTTTCAAAGCCAACTATCAGCACCAACCAGAAAAACAGTAAAACAAACGTCAACATTGATAAAAATTTAAATAAGAATCCTTCTTCTCAAAAGTAAAAATACATAAAATTGAAGTGTTGATATCTAGGTGTACCAAATTTTGATCAAAAGGAGAAGCTGTTTTCATACTCAAGTACGTTTTTTAACGTCAAATTAAACCAGACGCTGTCTGACGCAGATCAGTTTTTCTAAAAATTGACTTTTTTTTACATCCTCATTATTAAAATTAAATATTTTTTTTTCAATTTTAGTATCTCAAGCAGGTGACTTCTTTGTAGATTCGACTAGTTGATTCCAGAAGAAGAGGATTGAATTCAAACGTAAAACCGATTACTAAAAAAAAACAGATGGTAATTAGTATATTTTTGCGCAACTAAGGAATGCTTTTTTATATTTATCTCTTTGCAAATAGTTTTTTAAGGGAGAAATCAACAAGAACTTTTCAAGCAGAATCAACCAAAGATAAAATTGTAAAGGCTATTTCAATGATTTAAGGAAAACAGACGGAGCTACTTACTCTTTTCCAAAAATTTTCAATTACCTTCAATTCGAAATAACACTATTCTTGGTGAAAATTTTTTGACTTTGTATATCTACCCCTTGTCCACTCTAAAAACGAATTTTAAACTCCGGCAAAATAAAGCAAAAATAGCAACATTTCATTTTTCTGTCTGGTTGCAACTTTTATGTTTTTAAACAGTTTTTCAGAAAAATATTCGTGTTTAATTTTGAATTAATAATAACAGCAATAAAGGTTTGAATAAAAATTGCAGAGGACCCATGAAGCACCTTAATCCTCCTGAAAAAGACATCTTACTCAGATATTTTTTCCTTTTCAGTTTTTTAGAACTAACCTTTTTCAGTGGGCTTCAAATTTAGCGTAAAAACTCGTGAAATCCATATATCGTTCCAACAGTCTACATCTAAATCATATCCTTTTTATTTAGATTGCTACAAAGTTAAAATTTGACTGAAAAAAGCTTTAAAAATAATAATAATACGACCTCTTAATTTTTGCACCCGGACAACAACGGAGATTAGCAATTTTCGAAACTCTTATTTAACTTCTTTAGCAAATATTTTTAAGGTAAACTTTGAAAGAAACTAGAAATAACTTTCTAGGTAATCGCCTTATTGGCACAAAATTTGAGAAAGTTGCATTTGCCCACAGGTAGATTTCACCTACATGTGTCCGCAATAGTAAAACATGATGGACGTAATCTCTGATCTACAAAAACTATAGTTTCGAGAAACCAAAACTAAGAAAGTCTGCACACAAAATATGACTCCTGAGATCATATTAAAAATTGCGTATCCTTGTATGATTTTTCGAGAAAAATTGACAACCGATAAAATTTCACATTATGTGACATTTCATGTTTTATTTTTAATTCTCTGATGTTGGTCATTGTGAGTTTTCATATTACGTGCATGTAGTTTTATATAATTTGTTGTAAAATAACATGATTTTCAACCCTAATCGATTTTTTTTTTCGATTTTCAACCCTAATCGCCTTTGAAAAAAATCACGTGTCCTCAAAATCATATTATTTCTATATAAAATACTACACGAAACGTCAATATGAATCAGGCCAAAACTCTCAGCCAATCCGGGAGATTCATTTAACAATGCATGAATAATCACCTGTTTTGAAAATGTATGTTTTTTACCAAAATTCTTGTGATGCCATGTCTGCGAAAAAATTATGTCCCTTTTATAAAGAGTGCTATAAAGTAAACATTTAACTAAAGAATAGGCTTTTGACTAAGCAATTGACAAAAGATGACATCTTAATTTGAGTAGCCAGATTGCTTTACTAATTTAGAGTGATATGCTTTGTTCTTCTGGATTCCAGCCCCAAACAAATCGTTCCAGAAAAAACTCAGCAATTTTTATGAGTTTACGCTATTTAGAACGACAGCCAGAAAAAGATGAAAAAATTTTCGACTCAGAGTCCTTCCTCATTAGACTTCTCACAAAAAAAATGTAACTAATTGTACTTGATGGAATCACGCGATTTGTTCTTTAGAATCGAAGACCATCTAGGAATTTCACTCAAGAAAAATATTTTGGGTGATTTGAAGAGTTAGTGCCCTAATTTTATTGGGTTAGCATATTATTTGCACCTCAAAAATGTCCAAAAACAAATAAATTAAAAAATTGTTTAAAAGAACTAACAAAAATTAAAACCATCCTAAAAATTATTTAGCAGAGTCATGAAAAATCTTCACAAAATAATTGCTAATTGCAATCGTTAAGTTGATACAATAAAGAAATGGAATTTACTCGATGTCTCAAACTCTGCAAAAATTTGAAGTCTGAAATCACTCGAAGATATTGACCGTTTTATGGAGCAGTTCATAATTATTCGATGAACTGGAAAACGTCCGGGATCCATTAGAAGTTTGCTGCGCAGCTATAATTGTAATTGCCTCATTTAATTTTGAACTTAAAGTTGACTTAAGTAAAACTTCACGGGAAACTTGCACAGCACACTCGATCATGGTTATAAGGCAGATATGGCTTGATTCGTAAAATCTAAAACTTGGGAGACCAAATGCAGCTATAGCCAATATTTGCCATCTCCGTTTTTTTTTGTCCAGAGAACTTTTCACTTTTTTGATGGCATCTCAGACCAACATGTGGTATCCTTTTGAAACTCTCTGTATGTAGAATTTCACAAAAAAGAGTTTTTTAAGAATTCGTAGTTTTGCAAAAAAAAAGTATAGCACAAAAACTTTTGCAGCGTTTAACTTTAGGCGAATTTTGAGGCAATCTTATTCAACTTTTACCAACTAGGATGAATTAGCGGATTTTGTCACTTTCCGCTGTTTTTATGACCCTCTAGAACAATTCTTAAGCCCTGTGACTAACACTTTTTGTCTTCGTTCATCTGTGTCGAGAAAAAAAGAAAACAAAACACACAACAATTAGTCAGATAAAAAAATAGATTTACGATAATTTTTAACCGGTTTCAAAAAGCGCCCTTTTTAGGCACATACTAGAATATATACAATAACACATACAGGCACATACATTAACAAATATACCCCGATTCGACTCAAGCACTTATTCAATAAACATAGATATTCTCGAATTTTTTTCCTATAATGAGGGTGTTTTGATTGCTCATTTTTTAAAAGAGGCTATAACCTTGGCATCAGTAGTTTTCACTAGTTGTCATTATTGTCCAATTTTTGTCAAAACAAACATTTTTAATATCTGGAAACCATATATTAGACGAAGATGCGTTGAGCTCAAAAAACTTCTTAAGTCAAGAGATCAAAATAATGATTAATACCTTGTCTGCGTGACAGAAAGAGTGCATCATCACATTTGACTTGATTTTTGGAACAAAAATCGAGAATCAGGGCTTTCATTTGGGTTTCAATTACCCTAGTAAACCACAAATTGATAACTTGCAAGAATCTTGCAAGATTTTGAATTCAATTGGAAGACGATGCTAGATATTTTCTCGAAACAAAAATTTAATAATCAAAATTACTTCAGTTTATGAAACTTCTAAAGCCAAAATTTGCAATACCATTTTTTGTCGAAACTTTTTTAGTTGGGAAATACACTATAAATGAAGTTAATGAAGTATTTCATAATAGTAATTTAGAAAAATTTTTTGCTCGTTAAATGACACTGGAAGTAAGTTTTTGAAAAAAATAAATACCCTTCCAAATGAATTCAAAATCTTGCAGGATTCTTGCAAGTTATGGATTCTTTCGTAACCAGTGTATACAATAGGTTGTCTATGGATCTTTGTTTTCAATTTTTCATTATTTCGTTGGTTTCTGCAAGCGTGTCTCTCGAATTGACCAAGTGACAATCTTTCTCGGAAGTTTTTTGATACTGAAGTGAGCAGCACAACAAAAAAAAGATTAGTTGGGTTTCTTTACAAATTCTCTTGATCACGATTGATTTAAACTAAATTTTGTTTGAGTCATCATTTTTTGGTTCCCAAATGTGGCGGCAGGGCACTCTTTAAACTGTTATAAGCTCACTAGTTAAGACTTCGCGATCATCTGCAACATCATTTTTTCAAAATAAAACTTGTTCGATAATGGCCGATTCAACTGATATCCAAAATAGTTGTTTTCAAATGGTACTTGTATCGTACAACTCATCACTCGACGATGTGATTGTTTCATGTAATTTTACATTTTCGCCACTGTTATGTGCTCTCGAAGACATTTTTTCAAGTAAATTCGCTAATTTTTTTGTCTTTTTTCCCGCTATAGTTGCCTCAGCTTGCCTAAATTTTTGCGAAAATTGTTGAGGCTTTGAGTTACTAGGCAGGTGTTTTGGATACTGCATTTATTTAATCTTCAAAGTTTTCTCCTAAATTTTGGATTTACCTTGAATCAAAATCACCAGAACTTTTTAAACTTTTGAAATTGGGGACGCTTTTGATGATTTAGCCGTCTGGGATCTTTTCTGCAACCACAATTTGTATATGTTTAAACATTATGTATGTATTTGAGTTATTACGTATATATACGTATGAATAGGCATTTAGAAAATACTATAAGAGAGCAGGTTTAAAAATAATATGTGTATAGCAATAAGCGTCTGCATATAATGTAAGCATCAACCAAAAACTTAGATTTTTTGCTTTTTTGAGTAATTACGAGCTTTGTGAGGGCTGTAATACTATAATTTTCCTAATAAATGTTACAGATATGGTCGTTGATGTATTGTACGACGCACGATATTATGAAAACAAATACTCTTTTCAGAAGGAAACAGAACATTATAACTTCGGGGGTGCATAAATTTCGGCTATATAGGACTGGGGGGGGGGGGGGGGGCAAGCGGAAAAAAGTCGCTGTCTGCGCTATAATTTCTCAAAACCAACCGCAAAATACTGACAAAACAGCAAGTATTTTGACGACATTCGGATGCACTTAGGCAAAATTCTTCAGGTCGTATGCATTTAACTTTTTATTATTTAACACAGCTACCTACGAGGGAGCGAGGTTTTTAGTTTTTCTTTGGCGTTTTAATTTTAGTATAACGTCGTTGAAACTACATGACATTGATGCATAGATACTGAAATATCAATTAGTTTGCAGAGTTTAGGAGCTCAACTTGAGCATTTTGACTATGCAAACAAAAAGAACGAATTTGAGCGATATAAGTTGTAGTGAAATGTAGCTTTATATGTTACGAAAACAAAACGGAGACTAAATTCGCAAAGTGATCGAGTTGTCAAGAATAATTACAAACTCAGAGATCATTTACCGAAAAAAACCAAGTATAGTTACAGCAGGACAAAAAGGAATGGAAGAGCGTGGGAAAAGCAAAGATAGTTGTTTATGAATTCACCCCAAACCACAAAATTGCAAACATAACAGCCTTTTGGTAAGAGAAAATTGAGTATGTATTCCTTCTAACCAGCTACAAGTTTAGGATTACTCTTTAGTGTTTTCAGGAAGGATAAAATGGACATGTTAACTGAAGGATTACAGCATAAAAAAAGAAAAACAAAAAATGTGATTTGTAACATTTGTCGGCATTTTTTTCTTGCATATGCCAATAAAAAAAGATCTTTGTTTGCCCACAACACTTACGCACAGCATGGTAAATCGAAAACAAAAAGAGATAAATGTTTTTGTCACAAACCTTATTGTGTGAAAAAGCGAGGCAAATTGTAAGTGAAAAAAAAATTGACCATTTTTTTATTTTGCTTAGGAGCAGAGAAAAGAAGTTTAACCATTAAAAACTGATACTTTTATGGTGTGATTCAGCGAGTGTTTCCCTTGTATGCGCAACGAGACGGTCTGAGTTCAATAACAAAACTAAGCACAACAAAAGTGATTGAACGGACACGTTTGAAGAAATGAAATAAAATGATTGAATTGAAGAAATGGTTGCTTTTTAAATGATTTTTGGATCCAAGCTCGGTACACCCTTATTAAGAGAAACCCTTGAGCAGTAATTCGGAAAAGATTCTGTGTTTGCGGAAATTTGGTATAGATATCAAGAGTTAGCGCAAATACCTTTTGTAGTTCTTTTTTTCAAATCGTGTCAGTCAATCAAGTATATCATGTGAACTTTGAGAAACTCAAAGAATATACTGGAAACCTGAGCCAAGACCAAGTAACAATAGTATAGTTTTGGTAACCTTACATTGGAAGGAATCAATAACATCAAAAAAGGAGCAATTAAGTATTGGAAGTTCAAAAAGTGTTAAACCGGAACTTCTAGTAGAGATAATGAGCTATGAATTAAGTTTGATAATTGAGGTAGATAGAATAGACAAATTACCTGTTAGCTCTTTAAAGAATCAACTGAAGCGAACAGAAGAATACAAGGGCTTTCTGAAAGAAATTCTGATAGAGAGAGACTGATATGTTGAAAATACAAGCGCCTCAATTTTCACTCAACCCCCGCAAGTCATCTAAACTCTACTTTATCAAGCCCCATCGCCCTGAGATTTTAATTGGTGAACTTTTGTACAATTGTAGGCATAAAGAGAAAAACAACGGGCTCTTTCCGGTACCTGAAACCATTCGCTGTGGCTCTTAAAACAAAAAAAGAAGATAACTGAATTTTTTGTGCTTCTATGAAAGAAACGAAATTTCTACTAGAATCAAAATTTCTAGCAGAAAGCACAGAAAAACGTGAAGAACGGAAATTAGTTATCGTTCAAGGTATTAACGCTGACGAATATTCTACAAAGAAAAAGAGCAAAAAGATCAAAATTTTCCCCGAATTTTCCACCACTGTGATAATAAAGAGAATTGAGAAAATTTGGTTAACACAAATAGTGCCAGCCCCACAGGGGAGCAAAAAATCTTCATAGGATAAATTAGAGAAGTATCAGTAACAAAGAAAGAATAGGAATGGATCCTGAACTTCAAAGCGAGTTGTCCATGAAATTCCGGTAATATTGAGCAAATATTCACTTAGGATAAACTATAGCGCGTGGCTAGCATTCTACGCCCATTATTACACTTATACGTTAGGTCAAAATGTTCTAAAGGAAATGAAACGTTACTTAACACTGATAAAAAATTTGATAAGTTTGAGTACCCTTAGGCAGATTAAAAAATATCAGAGAGAGGATTACGAACTGAGAGCAAGAGAAAACGCTCAAATGGAGCAGTTGGTTCCTAGTGCAAGAATTTTAATTTTTGAAAGAGTTCTTGGTGAAAGAACATAGTTTCGTAAGCTGCAGTGAGTGAGACTGCAAGGTTATTCAAAAACACAGGTTGCGAAGATTATAAATTTCTTACCAGTATTACAGCTACTGGGAGGCAGAACTTATTTGAATTTTTTGGGTGAGGAAGTAAATAGACTGTTTGTGGATACTTGCGCATAAAGTGCTTGAATTGTTTAAATTCTGTGTGGATCAATATTAAGTTTTAATAGAAAAATTTCTTTTGATTGTTGAATTTACTCAATTATCTATCTCTGGCTATAACATTACTTGTTACTGGCATTACTTATTATTGATTGCTAGTTCAATTATCCAGAGTGAAGTTTTCAAGCAGCCGAGAGAGAGCAAAATTCTTTGGGGATAACACACAGTCACTACAACGAGAGGAACCACCAAACAAATTATTCGGAATTTTGATAGAGTTTTGGGCGCTAGCCGGTCCCCAGCTAGAAGCCTTCTAACGACAAAAATACAAAATTCTACGTTTTCTTATGTTAAAGCCACTGCATTCAAAAAATGTTCGTGAAAAACGTGTCTAATATTGTTAAATTTTTGTATGTTCTGAGTTTGAACAGAATTATTATCGATATCGAAGTCAGTTAAAAGTATTTTCCCCTAAATTCTGATTTTTGGATCCTGCCTGTCATTGTTGTCCTTAGCTTTTTCGGAGGACGTATGAAGGCATTGCAAAAAGTATTTATATTTTCTTTTTCATTATCCAAAGAGAAACTTAATATTGAAAAAAACCCTTTCCTATAAAATTCTTTTTTTGTATTCTGTCATAAGTGAAATCCGGACAGGATGAACTGATGGAGCAAAGGCAGAATCGATATATATGTCATTTATGTTGCAAATGCTATCGTGTCTGATAATCTATCAGTCGCAGGGCTATGCTGAAATATCTGATATAAAATACGAATGTGCAAACTTTCTGACCCACGCAGAATCATGCGAGTCTCAAGCGGTCATCCACGCACTTGTTCAATCTTAGCCGAGGTTGCAGTCCTAAGTTCTCAGTGGAGGTTTCATTTCGGTTCCAAACCAAAATGTTTTTGAAATCAGAATTTCCGTTACAATTGGTCATCGCGCCCAAGTAAAAAGTATGCGATTGGTCCCGGGCAGGTTTCTGTTACTGAGAGGTTTATTGGGGAGTGGGTGTGCGTTCGAAGTGATCTTTGGGTGAATAATTTAAGTTTATGTTCTCAAGATTAAAAACCATGATTAGCATGTCTAGTTGCCGCATGTGGTAATGCCGCTAAAACATGTTCTGATTTGTTGCGCAGGATTTTTGTGATCAATTTTAGCTTTGTAGAAAATAAATATAGCCGACGCGCATTCATGTATTATATACGCATGGTCATTAAGTTACTGTCTATTCGCTCCAGCCAGCGGCAAGCAGGGAAATTGGATTAAGAGCCCAGCTAAGCTCCTCAGACAAATTCTCAGACACGGCTGAGGTATATTGGGGGGAACGAAAGATAACAAGACTGCATAGCTAGTAGCTAGCAAGCACTGTAGTCTAGCGATGTTATTGGAGCTGAAAGCGTTCTACTGATTACGTTACAGACTCGCACATATTTGGTGCTTAATGTGAAAACATGTAGCATTCAATTTGTAACTGTGCGTTGTTTGCTTTCTTCGCAATTTCAATCCCAAATCGTGCAAACAGCCGTACGCTCACATAACCGAATGCTGAATTCCGGTTCAAATCAAACATTTCTCTACTTTTCCTATGGTTAAAGAGCAACTAAAACAATTTCAAAATATAATTTTTGGCTTCTAATACAGTATGAATAATAAATTTAGTTCATTAACATTTTCGGCTGTGCGACATTTGTTGCTAATTTGAGCGCGTATGCAACTTACAAAGACACATTTCCAACGACACAACACACGCACTATGAAGGATATATTACAGACAAAACAGGCAATACTATACAGAAAGGGGAAGGTAACTTAGACATAATGTAAATTAAGCGAACCTATTAAACCTTATAAACACACATTTTAAGTCTCTCTTAGCCTACATTATTTAAAGTAACATAAATATAAACGGACTACAATTACCGCTTTTGGTCTTCATTTGATCAAAAAGATGCCGAAATAAAAACTGTTTGCGAGAGACGCGACAGTTGCAAATTTGACGCCGTTTTTCATGTTTAAACATAAATAATTGACAAATTTAGGCCTAATGAGAATTCATCTGAATGAATGAGTACCAAAAATGTAAACGTGAACTAACTTTTTGATCGCCATTTCTTGGTTGAAAATTGTTTCGTCATAAGCTTTGCTTGAATTGTCAAAGCGCTCTTTTTCCGCTTTTTCAAATTCTTTCATTTTTCTGTCACGCTCTTCAATTTCATCACGCAATTCCTGCTCCATTAGTTGGGAATTTTCCTTGATTCGTTCCAATTCAGTTTCCCGCGCGGCGTCTTTGGTCTTTGCTATGTTTTTGAGATTTTCAATTTCCGACAAAAGTCGGCGGAGTTCAGCATCGGCTGCAGATATAATTGTTTTCTGGTTAGGGTCGTGAAACATGCTGAATTGTTTTTGACCTCGGGTGACCTCTAAATCTACGCTCAATTTCATGATTTGGGTGTGCTGGTCTTGGATCATTTCCTTAAGCTTCGAAACCTAAATGTGAATTTTAACAAGTTAAAAAGTTACGATCAGAACATCATGTGTTTTTTCAGATTCTTGCAAAAATGATTGATCTTTCTCCACGAAAGCAAAATAATTATAAGCTCAATGCAAAAAACTTATGAGCCGAAAAATTAAGATCTACAATATAATCTAAAACATTTCTCTCAAAACAGCAAGTTGCTCACATTGTAACTCGGCAACCTGCTTCTCATAGAATCATCCAAAAAGACATGACCAAAAAATCAAGCACTTAAAAAGTTAAAACTTTACGACGTATAAGATAGCGAGCTGCCTCAGTTCTGCCGAAGAGTTGGTGGCGGGACTAACTTTTTCTATAGTCAAATACCGAAGACACATTAATTATGACAAAAACTCAGTCTATTTTTTTAAAATAGACAAAGCATTTTCTAATAACACGTCAAAAAGGCTATATTTTTGAACATAATCATTTTCACACATAAAAACCATTAACTATCAGCAAATTATCTATACCTCCAAAAGAAGCTGTTGGAACTTTTTTCCAGAAAACGTCATTCAACTACAAAAACAACATAGAGCCAAAAATCAACAGTTCAGTTACATTTTGGGAGGAAATGTCGCAGCTATTAAAACAGAAGCTATTCACTAAAAACATTCAAATTGTTCCCTTGCACCTTTCAATTCTATTGGGTGAGACATTACCTTAATAATTTGAAAAGACAACAAAATAGAACCCCAAAAAGGGGGGCAAATATGCCAAAACCACAAAAAGTTTTTGGAAACTCTTAGAATCAAAGCCGTATAAAACCTTTTGTTAAATTATAGACCAGCAAAGAAGATTGCAGCTTAATTCTCTACAAAAATGTTGCAAACTATCCTTTCTGAGTCTAAGCTAAAAATAGAAAGGAATCAAAAATCGCTCAAAATTCACAAATTGACTTAAGTTATCGAAAAAAGTACTCAAAGTCGTAAAAGCCGTTAGGTATCGACTGAAATCAATAAATAGCATCCCATACGCCACACAAGGAAGCCAATTGCATCTTTTGTATAAGACTAAGTAATGAGAGTGCATAAAGAACATCAAACGCAGGCAAAACTTTCCATGAAACTCATACATTTTCATTTGGCCTCATTTGCACATTAAAGATCTGTCATAACTGAATTTTGATTTTCAATTCATTTTGATTAAAAATTAACACTTTGTACAAAATTTAACACAACGCGTCAACGCAATCCAGATAGTTTTTCGTCTTCAAAACCCACAATGAGACCAAAACCAGCCTTGTAAATTGTGTGGACTCATTAAAAAAGCGTATTTGTTCCGTTCGTTAGCGAAAAAAAAATTAAATCGGCCAATAAAATCAATGTCAAAAATATTTTTTTTAAAAAAATCGAATGATTTTTGGAAAATGGTCAATTTAAATTAGCGAAAAACCGACAAAAATTTAATTCAAAAACACTCTGTCAGGAAACGGAAATAAAATTATCCCTCATTTAAGTTGATGAAGGTTGTTCCAAAAAATTTGTGCTCTACTTTCGGCAAATTTAAACAAAATTGGCTAAATTGTGCAAGTAGCGTAAATGGTGCAAATTCTGACAAAAAAAGCGGAACTTCGAAAAACTTCGCCTACATTATTGCAAATCAGCTAAATCAAAACAGCTCGGCAAGCCACCTTCATCGTTAAAATTAAAACCAATGTCTCAGAAAAATTGGCTAAAACTTGAATAAAAATTACGGAAAATGTGAAAAACAAGGGAAATCAGTCAAATGATCAGAAAATTTCAAACCTGGATATTTCTTTGAAAAAATTGAAAGAAATCTTCTGAATAAAATATTCTACATTGAATATGGCTTTCTAATGCTACAACTAACAACTCTACGATGAATATATCGATCAGCCAAAATTGACAGAACCAAAAATGCCTAGTTGAGCATATAGTAGCGATCCCAACTAAGGTGGGGTCAGAACAAAAAGGAATAGGTAGCGTCTCCATCAATCTCGATATCCCGTAGTGTTTACTCGCCGCACTAAGGATCTTTTGAGCAGCATCCTTACTTAAACAAGCTGATATAGATAGGCACCATAGCTTCGACGCGTAAGGATTGACTTCTAGAACTGTTGACTACTAAAATAGAGGCTAGATTTTTATGAAAACACTCATGAGCAGGTCTTTAACTGTCAAATCTCTGCAGTGGATATGCTTATATTAAGAGTTAGATTTTGAAACTTTCATATTTCAATCAAGGTAACGCTACTCCGCAAAAGTCACTTCAAAGTTCTGATTTTCGTACACCTCGCACTTTCTCAGCCATTTCATTAGAGACAACACTTAACACTTAAATAACACCATATAATGCAGAAATTGCAAACCCAAGTGAAGAACAACAGTTCTTTTGTCAGCTCCTTTATAAGTATGTCTAAAATTAATTTAGGAAAAATTAAACAGCTGTGCATCCTAGAGAAAACACTACTGCTAAATTGGTGCCACTAAGCTATCGTTGAGAGCATCTCGTGGTTCCGATAAAGTTAATATTTTAAAAATAATAGACTTAAAAATTCAATAACCAAAGTAAAAAAAACCTCAGATTTTCATCATGCAACAACCTTTTGGAATACCCGCACAGCAAAAACCTAATGCAGCGATTACATATTTCATTTCTTTCAGCGCAACTTTCTTTGTGCGACTGTCCTCTTTGCCTTAGCATCTAAGCTCTGGTCTACTAAGTTTCATCAACTTAAGCGTACAGAGTTTTTTCTGTTTGTTCTGAGTTTTCGATATTTTCAAGAATATCTGGGGAGCTCCCCAGATATTCTTGAAAATATCGAAAACTCAGAACAAACAGAAAAAACTCTGTTTGCATAGAAAAAACTTTTTCAACACAAAAAATTTTCAGCAGTTTACTCGATTTGACTAGTGGACAGATTTTTTGAGTTGAAGCAAGATGAGCAACAGCAACACTTTTTTGAGATCTGTTTTATATTTGATCCCAACAAACTGACTGCTTGCAAACCTCAATTTATTAATTGCAAGTAGTGCTAAGTAGCAGCTTATTTGCCAACTAAAAATTGTTTGTTCACAATTACGAAAAACTAAGCTTGATGAAACTATTCGCACAAAAATAGACCGTACCATAAAAAAATGAATAACTCGATATCTGCTCACTTTATATGCGTTAAATGTTTGCCGTATAATATAAAAAATGAAAACGATCTCATTCTATCTCTTGGCGTCGAGATTGTTCATTATTTCACACAATTTGATCCCTACTCTAGTAATTGAAAAACACAAAACTTATTCCCAAATTGTCAATATACAATGAAACATCACTTAAGCCTTTCTTAGGTCGGGAAATTGGGATAAATAACAGAAAGCAGCTCGCAAATGCGTTTGTGCTCCCGATTGAACTTTTCCTAAAATTACCGAAAAAGTTTAATAAATGTTGAAAATTTGAAAAAGTTCTACAAATGACAGCTTGAACTTAATACTAACTCACTGCAATATTTTCCACAAAAAGATAAATGACAGCAATTATCCGAATAGTTAAAGCGACAGTTTCGGTTATACAAAAATTATTCTGAAGAGCTTCACCGCAATCAAACTTAAACTTTACTAATCTTCACCTGCAAGTATCTCTTCATGTAACAACGTGAATATCATTTAAAGTTCAAACAAAAAAAAAACAAAAAATACACGACTGGTGGAGCAAAAGAATATATGACAGCATATCAAGGTACTCGAGCTCTGATGAGAGATGAAATGTGTTTTGTAAGAAATGCATTACCGGCTGCAAAAATATTGTTCATTGATATTCTCCTCGAAATTTTTGTAAAAATTAACGCATTCAGCGTTGTGAAGCGAAAACTTTGTTGCACCTTTTTAAAAAAAATTACACTCGTAACCATTGTTTTGCAATCTGGAAAACACGCGCTCAAAGAAATTAACAACTAAGAACGGTTCTTGAATTCGCAGAAGTAAATACGAGAACTCTATTTAAAGTAAATCACTTTAATGGAACGCAGAAACAAACGTAGAAACTGCGATAAAATCACTTTAATGAAACGTAGAAACAATTCTGTTTTCAATATTTTAAGAAATAGGTTAATTCTGCACATTCATTGATTACAGGAAAGACTTAACGAATTTTTTAGCAAAGTATTTTACATTTGGATTATGTGTTATAAAATTTTGTTAAATTTAGTTTAAAAACTAACTTATGTTAATTGGACACCTGGGAATAAACATTCCTTTTCTAAGGCCCCTTAACGAATCAATGGTTTTCTATACGGTTAGGTAAGTCTCAATTTGATATATAAAAAATTTGAACTCCTCTGATATGAAAACTTCGTGCGCGCTGAAATGGTTGAAATCAGTGAGGAGAAAATTTTTTCGTTTCATTCTTTAAAAACAGAAAAAAATAGTGCCTGTTTTTCACTTAAGCCGTAGCGTCTTGGTTGTAACTGGAGTTTCCCTGATTTTTGATTTTATGTGAGGTCAGCAAAACATGGTTGATGTCTTTCGTTTGATTGTGTTAGCAAAAATAGCAAATAAAAAACCTTTAAGTAGAACAATATCTTGAGCGTATTTGTCTCCTGGAAAAATTTGTTCGAAAACATAACAAAAAAGGGAACATTTCTGAAATTAGTTCTATTAATTAATTTTTGAGACATACAAGTAAAATTCTGAAATAGTCAAAAACCGTTAATTCTCACCAAAGACTAATTCAAATGATATAACAAATTTTGCCGTAAAGAAAGGAAAATGTTTCAAGGAATTGTTTGGTATTTGTTCCGACACACTCTAATCCAGGAGGAACTATATGCCAAACTGGGTTTCTTTTGGTCTTTTGATTCACTCATCAGTCAATATTGGCCGGTCGATATAATCGAGCAATGTGAAAATCTTTAGAAAGCAATTACAGCGTAGTAAATAGAATTGAAATGATTGTTTTGAAATTCATTTTTTCCAGGCAGTTCTCGACGTTCAAAATTTTGTTCATGTTTTCCGGAACTTTTGCTCAAGTTTTCGTCAATTTTACAGAAATTTGTTGAATTTTTATCAATGGTTTTTAATGATTTTGCCTATAAAAATAGAGGAGGGCTGCTGACTCCTTTGGTTCAGAAAAATCACCTCAAATTTCGCTGGATTTTCAAAATTCGGCATCTCATTAAAAATGGCACAAAATATGTATTTTAGCCTACTTTTTCATTATTTGCTGGAAGTAGAGCCCTTAAACCAAATGAGGCATTTTCGAATAAACTCGAAAAAGGACTAATTTAACTTCGCCTTTCCTTAAAAGTGTTCTGAAGTAAAAGTTTCGAGGTTTCTTTTGGTAACTTGAACAAGCATTTTCCAGTAGGCTTCAGAAATTTTTGAAGGTTGAATTTTTAGCTGCCAAATAGCTCATTGGGTTGCATTTTGAACAATTACATGTGGTTATTGAACGAGCAGCACCCTCAAGGTTATCTATCGAATCGTCTTGATTTTTGACTATGAAAAATTGTAATAATTCTATTAGGGCGATGTCTCATCTGAAAATATTTCAGCAATCGTTGGTTTGTTTTTCTTTCTCTTTATTACAGACCAGAATATTTTCCTCTCTAAAAAAGAGTGTCCTCTGTCAATTATTGACAGCTCATATTGAGGTGAGATTAAGGCCCAATTAACATATATTGTCTTTTTCGGAGGAAATTTCTTAGTTTTCGTGTCTTCTACTAAAAGAGTTTTCGGAAACTTATACATGATTGTTTTGCCCGCATTTGTTTTTTTTTGCAGTCTCATGACCGACTTTCAATAATAAAATATGCAATTGGCTTCCCTAATTGGTCTAGGTGAACCTTTGGAATGCTTTCATTTGAAACCTACGCGCTCTTATCTCTCGAAAACTTTGTTTTAGGAAAAACTCAGATATGTTTTGATTTTTTGATGTTTTGTTTTTGAATACTGTCAACTCGTTGCTCAGTCTCGTTAAATTTAAGCTTTCTAAAGAACGAAAATCATTTTTTCTGTTGGTTTTTAAATCAAATATAGTCTATTTTATTTTCGAATTTTGGCAATTTTTGAAACAGTTTTTTTGTTTCCTTTTCATATTATCACAGTAATAACAGGCCAAATTGACTTCGAAAGAAAAGTCAATTAAACGCACGTAAAATTACTACCGATTGATTGATTCTCTTTAATGGCTTTCAAAAAGATTTTTTTTAAAAAAGGAAATAAATCTATAGAGTTTAACTAAATTTGTTGTTCTTTTTGTAGCCGTATCACATATTCTGAATAACAACAGGTTTAAATGGAAAAAAAACAAATTGCTGAGACAAAAGTCAAAGTAGCTCTATTATCAAGCAATAAGTATTGGGCCTTAAGTCCTTAAAATAAACTGTCTTAAAAAATATCGATTGACTTTTTTAATTCTGCCCTTTGTGTTCTTTTTTTTGAAAATTTCTAATTTCATCTCATTTATGATAAGTCGCATTTGGATGAAGCAAACAAAGGTTAATCCTTTTAGTATTTATGAAAGGTTTTGTATTTCTGAAGACTGCTTCGGGTTTTCAAAAAAATGGTGATATTAGCCAATTATTAGCTGACAGAAATTCTTGAACATATAATAAACTGTAATGAATATCTTATGGTTCTAACGGTTTCGACACCTTCTATCTGAATTGTTATCTGAAAGTTCTTCCGATTTTTTGGTTTTGTTAAATGTGTGTGTCGCTTTTTTGAAGTCTTATTTCATATTCTGAATGACAACCCTCAAAGGCCTCCTATGGCAGTATAAAAGAAACTATACATTGTTTTCAGTCATTAATTATTAATTTGATCGATTTCGAAAAGGTCAAATGTTAAACTATTGTTCTTTTTCGTCTGCCCTGTTAAATATTCTCATTAAGGACCTTTGCCATATGTTTTCTACAGATGTTCAAGCTTTTTATTGGTTTTTACGTTTTCATCTGATGCTACTTAGATTTTCGTCTGGATTTTATCTCATGCATTTTTGACCTTGTTATTAAGCGTTTGTGCAAAACAGATCTTGATTTTCGGTCGCAATAACGTTTGTTTTAGTTGTTATTAAATTATTCTTAAATTGAATTTGTTGTTTGTTTTGAATCCTAGCATCATCAATGCAAGGTATCATTAGCTCTTCAAAGGTGGTATTATTTACTTCCTTGTCTTACTAGCGATCGTTCCCAATGGCTCGAATGAAGTTACATAAGAAACTATCTAGTGTTTTTAGATGAAAGATGATGGCTGTAATGTCTTGGCCCCTTTTTAATTTTGTTTATGTTGATTTGTTGCCAGGTCTCTGTACAGACAGGTCCCATCGACTTTGAATTGAAGTAAATTTGTGCAAGTTGATTTGTTAAGTTGAAGTTTTGTCTAACACTATTTTGACTCTGTTATAGATTTTAAGAAAATAGTTATTGAGTTTGATCATAATTAAGGTTTTTTGCTTATTAATTGAGGGTATCATCGGCTTCCAATGCGGCATTATTTAATTTATATAGTGGTTTGCGTTTGAAACATTTCAACTCAAAAACCAAATAATTTCGAACAGTATGTGCATTTTCGGAGACAATTTATTTGGTAGACAATTAATTAAAAAATTTGGACGAGCGGGTTCGGAACATTATGTGCGAATGCAAATTACCGAGCCTCCATGTTTAAACTTAATCATTAAAATCGACCTTTTGTTCCTAAAATCTTGTTTCAATAATTTCACAAAAAAAAGATAGAACATCATATTAAATGCCGTAAAAAACAGTTTTCGGTTCAATTACTTAAAGAAACTTAAACCCATTTTCCCCTTTGCTTCAACGAATTGAGACACTTCAGATTTGTTAAACAATAACTGAAAAAATCGTTTCCATGCACCCATTAGAATAATTTTATAGTTACGGAGACAATTGTAACTCATTATCGTAAAGATTACATCGCGGAATTTCATGAAAATATTATTGGTTTATTAGTATTTATGTCACCGGAGTAGCTTCGAATTGCAGAATGCTGTTCAAATACCTCTGCCTCGAGCATATTAAGTCATAATATGTCCAGTTAAATGTGAACATGAAAACTCTAGATTATTTTCATGTTCAGATCTTAATCTCAGACAGAGTCTTCGTTGGTTTCTGTTTAGATTCGGCTAGCGAAGGCACGCGCGCCCATAAAATTCAAATTTCCACTGCCGAGGAGAAAAGTTAAATGGGGTGGCACATGTGAGTAGGGGTGTTTGGCGGGAGGCTAGAGGTTGAGACGTTGTTTCAGGGGGGGGGGGGGGTAAGACAGAGGGGAAGGGGTTGGTTTGATTGTTGTGCTACCAAATATAGAGAGTAGGATTATTATGGTATGGTCGTAAATTTCACAACAAAGCTTGTCACCAAATTTTCCAGTCTGGTGCGTGTGTATGTGTATGCACACTTTGCAGACACATTTAATCGTAAATCTATTTTAAATTTACCTCTCTCTCTCCCGAATTTCTTAGGGAAAGGGAGAGAGGGAGGGAGAGAGGGGGAGAGAAAAAGTAACTACTGGAGGGGTATAGAATTACATCATGCATCAACGAAGTCCCAGATATCTTCAGCGTCTCCCTCTCGCTCTCTCTCTCTCTCTCTCTCTCTCTCTCTCTCTTTCTTTAGCTCTTGTCTTGTCTTGTATCTTATCTGTTCGGATTTTTCCCAAC